>NW_020948739.1:7190857-7192089 GCF_900497805.2 Vombatus ursinus
GTGTTTATAGAGCAGTATAGGAGCATGCCTGTAAATGTTTAACAACTAGGTTCTAAAGGGGTGGGGGTGGGAAATGGGTGCAGATACTGTTAAATTTATTAACACTTTCTTAAGGCTAGACAATGAACAAAACAATAAACCAAAACCTAATTTGTGGTCATTGCTGATTTCTGAGGTTTAAATGAGCACACTAAAATTTTAACAATCTTACAAGCCCCTGCCTGGGAGACCCCAGGAGCCTTTTCAGCAAAGAGTATATAAAGGTCACTAGCATTCTGGCAGAGCTCAGGAGACCAGAGGGAACTAACTTTCTTGCCAACTGTTCTCTGTCTCTCTGTCTCTCTGTCTCTCTGTCTCTCTCTCTCTCTCTCTCTGTCTCTCTCTCTCTCTGTCTCTCTCTCTCTCTCTCTCTCTCTCTCCATCCATCCATCTCTCTAACTATTTTGTGGACTGCTTTTACCCTGGTGTTACTGAATATGATTTTATTAAAGAAATTTCATATCTTAGCCCTCAGACACTGAGTGGTGCCTTGTAGAAGACGTGGAATGGGATTCTGACCTTGGGCAAACCTTTCTGAATCATAGCCTCCTTATCTGTAAATGAGGATCAAACCACCACATAAATGGGAGCCGTTGTTGTTTTTCTGTGTACTTCTTCTGTCTACAAACCTAGACTATATGCTTCTTGAGGACAAGTACTCCCTCTTACATTTCTTCATATGCCCCATAAAACCTAGTATAGTGCTGAAGACACACAGACATTTAATAGATATTTGCTTAGCATAGTAACTGGCACATAGTAGGTGACTAATAAACACTGATTGATTAATGATGGTGATGGTGATAATGACAATAATAATCACGCATAGAACATGGGCTAGGGTGGCAGGGGTGGGGAACTTGTGGCCTTGAGGCCACATGTGGCCCTCTAGGTCCTTAAGTGTGGTCCTTTGATTGAATCCAAACTTTACAGAACAAATCCCCTTAATAAAAGGATTTGTTCTGTTAAAGTTGGAGTCAGTCAAAAGGCTACACTCAAGAACCTAGAAAGCCACATGTGGCCTTGAGGCCAGGCTGCAGCTTCCCTATTCCTGGCTGGGCTTTCATGCCTATGAATTATAATAAAATGCCCTCAACCAATCAATAGTCTTTTATTTACTGTCAATATGGTGCTGATTCTCAAAGACTTTCTTTCTTTCTTTCTTTCTTTCTTTCTTTCTTTCTTTCTTTCTT
>NW_020948739.1:7192099-7248523 GCF_900497805.2 Vombatus ursinus
TCTTTCTTTCTTTCTTTCTTTCTTTCTTTCTTTCTTTCTTTCTTTCTTTTCTTTCTTTCTTTCTTTCTATCTTTCTTTCTTAAAATATCTCCACATTGGTCATGTTGTGAAAGAAGAATCAGAACAAAAGGGAAAAACCACAAGAAAGAAAAAAAAGAGAGAGAAAAAATAGTATTCTTTGATCTGCAATCAGATTCCATAATTCTTTCTCTGGATGTGGATAGCATTTTCCATCATGAGTCTTTTGGAATTGTCTCAGATCATTGTATTGCTGAGAAAAGCTAAGTCAATCATAGTTCTCCACCCCTGGCTGGGCTTTCATGCCATCACACAATGTTGTGGTTACCGTGTACAATGTTCTCCTGGTTCTGCTCACTTTGTTCAGCATCAGACCATACAAGTCTTTCCAGGTTTTTCTGAAGTCAGCCTGTTCATCATTTCTTATAACACAACAGTATTCCATTACATTCATATACACAACTTGTTCAGCCATTACCCAATTGATGGGCATCCCCTCCATTTCCAATTCTAAAAGCCTCTTTTAGAAGGAAGCTAGTACTAATAATTAATAATGATATGTGAAACACGGACAGCTTTATAGTTTGAATCACTTCACATAAGTTATTTTATTTGAGCCCCACAGCAACCCAGATGAACAGTCCCAGAAAGCCTAACTGAGTGGGCTATCTATCAAAGATGCTACTCTTGGGGAAGCAGCATGCGGACACTGTAAGGAGAAAAAGGCTATGTGAGCCCATCATCACCAGAGCTATAAGTAACCAGGGCCACATCTGTTCCCTATGTTCTCTATGACTGTACTCTCACTGATACTGTCTATAGTTGGGGGAGAGTGCGCCCCAGGTTCATGGGGAGGGGGGAATATGTTGTTACTACTCTTTTTATAATGCTGTATTTCTAAATGCCTTTGCTTTGAGCTAATTGTATCCATTAACTGACTAGTAAAGACACAAGGACCAATGGGACATCATGAGCTCTCATTCTGAGAGTTTGGGCCCACAGAGTACCTTAACTGTGGTAGAACTTGCCCTTTGGAGGCCCTAACCCATGAGTGTGAGCTGGCACTGAGTGGGGAGCTAGCATTAAACTGCAGAAGTTTTGTATGGAATACATTTGGGCACCCTAGACATCTGAAGGGACCAACTGGACCGATTCTCCATCTGAGATCTCTATCTATGATTCTATGGTTTTGCAGGAATCTACCAGAGAAAAATTAGGTTTTTTTGTCTTGCATTATTTTAAAATTGTAATTGTACAGCCAGTTTCCTTTACAAATCAGATCAATTGCTTTCAGATAACTTTTGTTTGGTTGAATGCTTAAATATTACTCTCAATTGTGCCCACTCTGAGTGTGGAAACGGAATGAACAGTGTGGCTCTTACATTCCTAGAATACTGGCGCCTAGCCATTCACCCCAAATACATCATAGGAATTTATCCTTGTCAATTTTAATATTTTTAAATTTTACTTTTGAGCGGATCAAGGTTACTTGATTCATTGTGGCGTAAATCTGGACAGCATCCCCTACCCTGACAGATTATGAAAGGTAAAATAAATGTTCCAGATGGGAATTATGAGATATAATCTAAATCTAAGCTTAAGACTTTAGAACTATAAACTCACAGAGTACCTTGAATTAGAATTAATAGTCACCTCCCTAAAGACCCAGCCCACAACCTTCAAGTGCTACGTGGGACTAGGGGTTATTATTATTATTACTATTAGCTCACAGAGAGGGCATTATATATGTACACATTATCCCTCTCCATCCTGTCCCCTCCCTTTCCCTACCTTCCCTCCTTCTCCATCATATAAGTTTAGGGGCTGTTGTACTTTTGGCTTCATATCACCAGGGCTTGGCACATAGTAGGTGCTTAATAAATGCTCATTGATCAAAAATTCTAGAATATTTTTCAAATAGTGTTTATTCAGTGTCCAGAAAAGGAAGGGTCAATTGCAATGAGCTAGTATGACTTCATCAAGAACAGGATGTACCAGACTAACCTCATTTCCTTGTTGGACAGGGTTACTAGCCTGGAAGATCAGGGAGATGCTGCAAATATAGTCTACCTCAATTTTATTTTAATTTTCATAGCTTTATTGATGGCTTTCATTTTTACAGCACAGTCATCTCCCAGCATTTACCCTCATCTCTACCTTTACATTGTACCCTTCTTTGTAACAAAGGAAAACAGGTAAGCAAAACCAATTGACCCAGAAGTGCTTCAAACAGTACATGCATCATTCCTCACTGTAGTACCTTGAAATTGTGAGGAGGTCCCCCTCCCAAAGAACCCCCTGAAACTTGGGGCAATATCCCCATAAGAGGGTAGAAATTTTTGTTCAGTCATGTTTGGCTCTCTGTGATCCCATCTGGGGTTTTCTTGGCAAAAAATACTGGAGTGTGGGGCAGCTAGGTGGCACAGTGGATAGAGCACTGGCCCTGGATTCAGGAGGACCTGAGTTCAAATCCAGCCTCAGACACATAACATTTACTAGCTGTGTGACCCTGGGCAAGTCACTTAACCTCATTGCCTAGCCAAAAAAAAAAATACTGGAGTGGTTTGCCATTTCTTTCTCCCATTCATTTTACAGATGAAGAAACTGAGGCAAACAGGGTTAAGTGACTTGCCCATGATCACACTGCTAGTAAGTGGCTGAGGTTGGATTTGAACTCAGGTCTTCCTGACTCTATCTACTGCGCCACCTAGCTGCCCCAGGAGTGGAGGTGGTACATTACATTTTTAGTTCAGGTAAGTTAGTTCAGGTAAGATAAAGGCTTTGAGAGTTGCTTGGTTGTTTTTTTAATCTGATAAAAAATTATTCCCTGAATATTCAAATCACCTCGAGGCACAAATCTCTAAGACTAAGAGTTAAAGAAAATGTAGAAAAGGGAGAACCATGACTGGTGCATATTAAATCAGTAAGACACAAATTTAAAAACAGAGCTAGATTCGTTGAATTTAAGAACTGGAAGAGACTTTGAAAATCATCTTGTCTTTCACATTTTACAGATGAGGTAAATGAAACCCAGAGAGGTCAGGTTACTTTCCCAAGGTCACACAGCTAGTTAGTGGCAGACTAAGGCCAATTCTTCTGACCTCAAGTCTGGGGTTTTTTCCCATGATGCCCTGCTGCTCATCATGAAGGTCAGATGAGAACATGGATGTGAAACCTCTTTGTCAATTGTAAAGGGCAATGCAAACATCAGATATGAACAATTTTAAAAATTTTTATATACTATCATAGGAATGGGGAAGTTGGGTGGCACAGTGGATGGAGCACCAGCCCTAGAGTCAGGATGACCTGAGTTCAAATCATCCTCAGACCTTAAAGGTCATCTAATCTAACCCCCTTATGCTTCAGATGATAATGGATTTGTTCCCAAAATTATCTAAGCACTATAAATAATTCTTGGGGTGTCTAGGTGGTGCAGTGAATAGAGACCCAGGATTAGAGTCAGGAAGACCTGAGTTCAAATATGGTCTCAGACACTTATTAGCTGTGTGACCTTGGGCAAGTCACTTAACCCTGTTTGCTCAGTTTCCTCATCTGTAGAATGAGCTGGAGAAAGAAATGGCAAGTCATTCCAGTATCTCTGCTAAGAAAACCCCAAATAGGTCACGAAGTGTCAGACATGACTGAAACAACTGAACAACAAATCATAGGTATGCATAGGGCATGGGCCAGGCATCCTGGCACACCTTAGATTGAGAATTACCATTGACCTTTCCTCTTCCCTACCCTCCTCCCTCTTCCAGCAAACCTAAGAGTAGTGTTTGGGGTTGATTCCCTACCTCAAGGAAGGTCTACACTTGAACTAATGAAGACCTCTGAGCAGAACCATAACTAGGAATTATTATGCCTAGGACAAGTACCAAGCATCATAAATTAAATCCAAAGGTGAGCAGTACGAGTCATGACATCAGGTGAACTGGGGGGAGAAGAAAGACTTTTGCCATGGAGAAGAAACGAAGATCCCAACACTCTAGCATGACTGTTGCTGCCGAGGCCACTGGGGGTTGGAGGATGAGACAGGAGAGGAGCTCATTGCAGCCCACCATCTGGTAGTTTTCCATTGTAGCTAATTATTGTTGCTAATTAGGTAATAAGCTCAGCTGAGTTTATGCAGTCCTGCTGAAGGACTGCAAGTACTATTTGAACATTTTAAATTTGGAAGCCTGGTTTAAAGGTCTGATTGTACCATCCTAGTTATGACTCTTCCTATGAGTATTTTTCCTATCTTTTTTTTGGGGGGTGGAAGGGGAATTCAGACTTCCCTTATTCGTTTGTTTCAGCAGTCCATTATTTTTAAAGGTGTTCCTTTTATTTAATATGAAACCCCCCATTTATGTTCTTTAAAGTTATTTTCTCTTCTTTCTTTCTTTTCTTTTCTTATAGTGGGGAGATAATGGGCTAGAAGTCAAAAGACATGGGTTTGAAACAGCTTTGTTGCTTACTGCCCATATGATTGTTAGAAGTCATTTCATCCCTTGAGTTGGAGATGTTGGGGAGTTGGAGATGTTGGGGAGTTGGAGATGTTGGGGAGTTGGACTAGATGAGCTCTAAGGAACTTTGCAGCTTGGAATACTATAATCCTTGGGTCCAAGGACTTCAGCAAAAGCAAAAAAAAAGTGATAGATGGTATATCAGTCAATAGGTCAACAAGCATTCATTAAGTACCTACTATGTACTAGGCAGGTAGGTAGGTGACCCAGTGCATAGAGTACCGGGCCTGAAGTAAAATCTGGTCTCAGACGCTTACTAGCTGTGTAACCCTGGGCAAGTCACTTAACCTTGTTTGCCTCAGTTCCTTCATCTGGAAAAAGAGCTGGAGAAGAAAATAGCAAACCACTGTAGTATCTTTTTCAAGAAAACTCCAAATGGCGTCATGAAGAGTTGGACTGAAATATGAGATACAACAACAAAAATATGGATAGTATCTAACAAGGTTATAATGAGAAAGTGCTTTGTATACCTTTTGTATGAAATCTGTCAGGTACTGTGCTAAGCAATAGGTAAACAAACAAACAAACAAACAAACAAAAAAAGACAAATTACAGTCCCTGATCTTAAGGAGCCCACAATCTAGTGGAGAAGATGGCATGAAAACAAATATATACGGAATAAAGTAGAGATGATTAAGAGGGAAGACACTAGACTTAAAAGGCATCAGGAAAGACCTTTTGCAGAAGGTGGGATTTTAGCTGAGATTTGAAGGAAACCAGGGAAGCCAAAAGGAAGAGAAAAGGAGGGAACATTTCCCAGGTACGAGGGACAGCCACAGAAAATGTCCAGAGCCAAGAGATGGAGCATCTTGTACGAGAACGTCAAGGAGACCAGTGTCACCAAATCATAGAATATCTACAGGAGTAAAGTGCCAGTAGACTCCAATAGCTCCATGACTTTGTGCAGCTCTGCTCACTCAAATCCAATTCACCAAGTCAAGACATCAGTCTTGTGATGTCATTGGTCCTCTTCCAGAATGACGGACAAACAACAAACACAAGAAGAATTACGCTTCGTCAGGGAGATAGGAAGGGGCCAGGTTATGGAACCTTTAAAGGCCAAACAGAGCATTTCATATTTGATCCTGGAGAAAATAGGGATGTATGCATACATCTCACTCTTTAGAATGTTGGTTGCTTGGAAGCAGGGTTTATTTGTGCCTTTATTTGTTTGTCTGGCACATAGCGCTGAATAAATGTTTATTGACTGATTAATTGATACTTAATATCTGTGTGACTGTAGGGAAATCATTGAATCTCATTTTCCTCATCAGTAAAAAGGGAAATCATCTAATCAAATCCAACAGCATTTACTAAGCAACTACAGTTATCCCTTTCACATTGTGGGGACGAGGGGCCTGGCACCCCATGACCTGGAAAATCCTCGTAAAACTTTTTGGCCTTCTCTTTGTGCCAGAGAAGAAGTCTGAATTATTATGGTATTAAAAGAGAAAATATATTGACACTACACAATACTGTACATATATTTTACGTATTTCTGAGTTTCTAAACTTTTTCTGTGTCATCTGCTGGCCTTGACATGTCATCTGAGGCTTCTGAAAATCTCCCCCAAAATTCCCATTTAATTTCCTGTGCCAACTAGTGATATATTGAAACCTCAGTAGGGAAAGTCAAGATGTAGAAGGATTAACTGTATTATGTACAAACCTATGCTAGTACTGGAGATATCAAGACAAAAGCCTTGCCTTGCCTGCCTTCAAATCATGTCTATTCTGCTGAGGGTAGGTGGGTTAAGGAATTTGAGAAGGAGGAAGAAAGCAGTAATAGGTAGGGAGACGAGAAAAGGCTTCCCACGGAAGGTCACATATGAGCTGAGCCTTGAATCAGCTAGGGATTCTGAGAGATGTAGTGATAGTACAGTCCAGGTATGAGAGACAGACTGCAAAGACATGGAGTTGGGAGACGGAGTACCAAGTTTGGAGATCAGAGAGTAAGTCTGTTTTGCTAGGACATAGCATGCACGAAGGGAAGTAATGTGAAATAATTCTGGAAAAGAAAAATGTCTTTAGAAAGGACAGGCTTGAATAAACGCCAACCTGAAGAGACCATATGTTATCTTAGAGGCAATGGATAGTTACTGAAGTTTCTTGAACAAGAGGGTGACATAATCAGACTTTAGGAAGCTTATTTTGGTAGCTTTGTGGAACATGGATTGGAGAAGGGGAGACACTGGAAGCTGAGGGTCCAATTAAGAGACTGGCAATAGATGAGGTAAGAAATGATGAGAGATTAATGGTGGTCAGTTAGTCAGTCAGTCAACAAACATTTATTAGGGACTAACTATGTGCCAGACACTGTGATAAGCACTGGGAATACAAATACAATGAGAAAGAAAAACAGTTCCTGTGATTAAGAAGCTTGTATTCTCATGGGTGAAGGCAACATATAAAAGGAATTTGAAAAGAGAAGGAGGGCAAAGGTACCAGGTATGGAGTATCGTAGAGGAAGTCCAGAGTGCATTCTAGGAAGGAATGAGACCTGGTTGGCCAAGGCCAACCTTGGGGTAACCTCCCCAACCTCCTTGAATGGAGATTCTGGGGTAACCATCCAATCAGAGGGAAATGCAACAGGGGCAGAGGGTACTTCCAATTTGTTATTACCATGGCTGGAAATGAGACTTCAGGATGAAGAGCTGGGCACTAGCGGAGGTCCAGAGGACAGCTGGGAAAGGAGTGGTGTCATATGAGTGGAGAGGAAGTGATAGAATACAGAACTTCTCAAAATTTGGGAACTAACTGGATATGGAGGTAGAAGGAGGGAGAAAATGGAGAAAATACTATTCTGCTATTATTAAAGTATTGTCAGTTTCTCATGGTTTGGGAGTGAAGTAGCACAAATAATTTAAAGTACTGTGTAATCCTAAAATTTATATTTGGCTTGGAAATTCACTTTTTTAAAAAATAAATTTATTTATTTTTGGTTTTCAACATTTACTTCCACAAGATTTTGAGTTCCAAATTTTCATCCCATCTCGCCCCTCCCCCCACCCCAAAATGGCATGCATTCTGAATACCCCTTCCCCTAGTCTGCCTTCACTTCTATCTCTCCCCTCCTTCTCTTATCCCCTTCCCCTTCTATTTTCCTATAGGGCAGGATAGATTTCTGTACCCCATTTCCTGTATTTCTTATTTCCCAGTTGCATGTGAAAACATTTTTTTTAAACATGTGTTTTTAAAACTTTGGATTCCAAATTTTCTCCCTTCATCCCTCCCCACCCACCCTCATTGAAAAGGCAAGCAACTCAATATAGGCTATACATGTGCAGTTATGCAAAACACTTCCATAGTAGACATGCTGTGAAAAACTAACTCTATTTCCCTTAATCCTATGCTGCCCCCCTTATTTATTCTATTCTTTCTTTTGACCCTGTTCCTCCTCAGAAGTATTTGCTTCTGATTACCCCCTTTCCCAATCTGCCCTCCTCTCTATCATCTCCCTACTCCCCCTCCCCCATTTTCCTGTAGGGTAAGACAGATTTCCATACCCAATTGAGTGTGTATGTTATTCCCTTCTTAAGTCAAATCCTATGAGAATAAGATTCACTCATTCCCTCTCACCTTCCCCCATTTCCCCTCCACTGTAAGAACCTTTTCTTTTCTGTTTCTTTTTGTGAGATAATTTACCCTGTTCTACCTCTCCCTTTCTCCTTCTCCTAGTATGATCCTCTCTCATCCCTTAATTTTATTCTCCAGATATGATCCCTTCATCTTCAGCTCACCCTGTGTTCTCTATGTATGTATGTATGTATATACATATATATATATGTATGTATATACATATAATTTTTTCCCTCCAACTACCCTAATACTGACAAAGGTCTCATGAGTTACAAATATCATCTTTCCATGCAGGAATGTAAACAGTTCAACCTTAAAAAGTCTCTTATGATTTCTCTTTCCTGTTTACCTTTTCATGTTCCACTTGAGTCTTGTATTTGAAAGTCAAATTTTCTATTCAGCTCTGGTCTTTTCATCAAGAATGCCTGAAAGTCCTCTATTTCACTGAATGACCATTTTTTCCCCTGCAGATAATACTCAGTTTTGCTGGGTAGGTGATTCTTGGTTGTAATCCTATCTCCTTTGCTCTCTGGAATATTATATGCCATGCCCTGCGGTTCCTTCATGTAGAAGCTGCTAAATCTTGTGTTATCCTGATTGTGTTTCCACAATACTTGAATTGTTTCTTTCTGGCTGCTTGTAATATTTTCTTCTTGACCTGGGAACTCTGGAATTTGGCTACGATATTCCTAGGAGTTTTCCTTTGGGGATCTCTTTCAGGAGGAGATCAGTGGATTCTTTCAATTTCTATTTTGCTCTCTGGTTCTAAAATATCAGGGCAGTTTTCCTTGATAATTTCTTGAAAGATGATGTCTAGGATCTTTTTTTGATCATGGCTTTCAAATAGTCCAATAATTTTTAAATTCTCTCTCCTGGATCTATTTTCCAGGTCAGTTGTTTTTCCAATGAGATATTTCACATTGTTTTCTAATTTTTCATTCTTTTGGATTTGTTTTACAGTGTCTTGATTTCTCATAAAGTCACTAGCTTCCACTTGCTCTATTCTAATTTTTAAGGAAGTATTTTCTTCAGTAATCTTTGAATTTCCTTTTGCATTTGTCCAATTTTGCTTTTTAGGGCATTCTTCTCCTCATTGGCTTTTTGGACCTCTTTTGCCATTTGGATTAGGCTATTTTTTAAGGGGTTATTTTCTTCAGTATTTTTTTGGGTCTCCTTTAGCAAGCTGTTGACTTGTTCTTCATGATTTTCTTGCGTCACTCTCATTTCTCTTCCCAGTTTTTCCTCTACTTCTCTTACTTGCTTCTCAAAATCCCTTTTGAGCTCTTCCAAGGCCTGGGACTGATTCATATTTTTCTTGGAGGCTTTGGATGTAGGAGCTTTGACTGTGTTGTCTTCTTCTGGTTGTATGTTTTGAACTTCTTTGTCACCAAAGTAAGATAATATAGTCTGACTCTTTTTGCGCTGCTTTCTCATGATCCCGGCCAATTACTTGAGTTTTAAACCCTTTGTTAAGGTAAGAGTCTGCTTCCAATGTGAAGAGTTCCAAGCTTCGGGGGTTTGTACAGCTGTTTTCAGAGATACTTCTAGGTACCTGAAAATTTTCAATTCTTCCAAGGTGGTCTGATAAGGAGTGAGGTGTTTCCTCTCCACCACCACAACAAACTCCACCATGCCAGCACTTCTCCTCCCCCAGGACGGCCCCTCAGAACTGCGACCCAGATCCAAGCACCAGTAAAGCAAAAGATTCCTGCCTCAGCACTGGCAGAGAGATGCCTGAAATCCCCCTCCAATCAGCCACTTGATTCCCCCTCAGTCTGTGGGCCAGAAGCTCAGGAAATAGCCGTGGCCCTCTGCCGAGCTTGAGACTTTAGGCTGAGACCTAGCTCCTCTCTCACCACAGTCACAGACTTTTCCCACTGACCTTCTAAATTGTCTTTGGCGTTCATGGGTTGAGAAGTCTGGAAACCACCACAGCTGCCCGCAATTCAGTCCTCTGAGGCCTGTTCCAGGTAAGCTGCGGCCTGTGTGCGCACACCAAACTGCGCTCCTCTTCCAGTCCGGCGCGATATACGTTTCTGATCAACCATCCAGGTTATCTTGGGCTGGAAGTTTGTTTCATTCTGTCTTTTTGTGGGTTCTGCTGCTTTAGAATTTGTTTAGAGTCATTTTTTATAGTTATTTGGAAGGGTTTGGGGGAGAGCTCCAGCAAGTCACTGCTTTCTCTCTGCCATCTTGGCTCTGCCCCCGAAATTCTCTTTTGCATTTATATTTATGTAATGTGGTATCATGTTTTAGAAAAGTGTACAGTGAAGAACCAATGGAGGAGGAGCTTGGAAGCTGTCTAATTCTCCCATTTTGCCTCCATCTCATATTTGCCCTTCCTCCCTACTCCATACTAGAGATTAGCAGTATAGTTTCTCAGATAGATGTTCAATGCTAAATGAAGGTAAGCTTCTCCCCTCCCCCAAAGCTCTCCCCACCCCCCCAACTTGCAGTCTTTCTGGCTTCTACTAGGTAGGGCTTTTTTTCCCCCCCCAGAATTCTTCTGGGTCATTATTTGCATGGAGGAAGTAATAGTGTCAACAAAGGACTTAATTAAGCAAAATAGACAATTATTTTAAGGCATTTTAGGGTAAGACTTCCCAAGGGTAAGTCTCAATGAGGATTATTGACTTGAGTTTCCTAGAATCATAGACTCTTAGAGCTGGAAAGGACTTAGAGGGGATCCAGTTTTATTTACCCCCCCCCAAGGAATCTCTCTACAAAATGATAATAATCATAGCTTCCATTTATACAACAGTTTGAGGTTTGCAAAGCACTTTATGTACATTGTTTCACTTGATCCTCACAACTCTGGGAGGTAGATGTTATTATTTTGTTTATTTTATAGATGAAGAAAGTGAGGCTCAACAAAGTTGAATGACTTGACAGGAACCACACAGTTAATAAGTGACTGAGATGGAAATCAAACTTAAATCTTCCTGACTTAAGTTTAGCATTCTATCCACTGAGCCACGCTGCCTTATCATCTGACAGATGGCTATTCATTATCTGCTTGAACACTTCCAATAATGAGGCATACATTTCCTTATAGGGCAGCCCATTAATTGCATTTTGAGTCAACTCTAATTGTGAGTTTAATTTGATTGGTGTCTGTTCTAAAGTGGAGGTGAAACCAGGAAAGTTGTTTTTCAATCAAAAAGTAGCTTGAGCCCACAGCTCAGCACTGGATTCAGCACACAAAGGGATGTTGAAGAAATAAAGACATTATCCTTTCTCCCCTAGAGTCCTCTATCTAGCAGGAGAAACAAGACGAATGGGAAAAAAATTAGTGAACTCTAAATTGTTGGTTAGAATGTAAGCTCCCTGAGGGCAGGGACTATTTCTTTTTTTTCCTTTGTACCTCCCATGCCATATAGATATTTGTTGACTAAATAAATAAGTGAATGAATGAGAGGGAGCTCAAAGAGCTTTAGAGTGGTGGAGGAAGCTTCATAAAAGAGAGTGGACTTTGGTAGGGGGAGGGGACAGCAACATAGATGAGGGCTTGCAGACAGGAATGAGTTTGGCATATTTGAGAAAGAATAAGGAGACCAGCTTGACTAGAGAGTGGAATGAGATCCTGCTTCTTCAAGCTATTCTCCAGCTCACCCAGAATCCTCACTATTGTCCTGGGGCTAGGACCTTTCATATACCTTCTCCCAGATGCATCATTTATTCACTTGTTGGTGTGTCTGACTCTTCATGACCCTGACGACCATACAGTCCATGAGATTTTCTTGGCAAAGATACTGGAATGGTTTGCCATTTCCGGGCCAGTGGATTAAGGCAAACAGAGGTTAAATGACTTGCTCAGGGTCATATAGCTAGTAAGTGTCTGAGGCTGGATTTGAACTTGGGTTTTCCTGACACCAGGCCCAGTGCTGTACCCACTGAGCCACCCACCTGCCTCCTATTCACTCATTAGTTCATTCATGTATTCATATAAGCGGCCCAGCACCTAGCACTGTGCCTGGCACATAAGAAAGACTTATTAAATGCATGTTCATCAATCAATTTATCAAATAAACATTTTTGAAGTTCTTAACATGTACACAGTGCTGTGATAGGTACTCCGAGGGAAATACAAAGATAAATAAAATATGGTCCCTGCCCTCGAGGAACTTTCTGTCTAGTAGGGAAGAGAAGACTTCTTCAGAAATAACTATCATACAAGCTTAAGTGTGAAATGTAACAAGAGAGGGACAATTCATAACATATTTCAGAAGGAGAGATTATTTTTGACTGGGGAGATCAAGGAAAGCTTGATGGAGGAGACAGCATTTAATAGATCGGGACTCGCTCCCTTAAATCCAATTCATTTGCATGTTGTGGCATTACCTCCCTGTTGTCATGGTCCTTTTTGAGAACGAAGGACAAACAACAATAACAACAGCATTTAATAATAATTTAATTGAGAATCTTAAGGAACAGGTAGGGATTGGAGAAGTTGACCTTCTTGTTGATCTTGACCTCATGGAAGCAGAGAGGACTCAGCAGGATGCATCAGGCCTATAGCACACAGCCTAGTTTAGGGCCCACCTATTTCATCACGGGTTTTTCTTCTGTTTATTCTATTGTGCCAACTGCTACTTTGACCATTCCTATAACCATGGACGGATACAGCAAGCTCCACTCCTGGAGTCCAGTCTCCTAAGAGAACAAAGACACAGGACATACCACCTGGGCATTGGACAATGCTGACCAAACCTCCAGAGAATTACAGACATTGACTTGGTAATGGCAACTCAGGACTCCCAGGTACACTGTGGCTGCAACAGGCCACTGAACTAAAGAACAATATGAGATCTCTCATATTTAACCTGCTTTGTCCCATACTTGACTCAGTGCAATGGGCTCATTTCCAAGTCAGCAGCAGTCACATTCTTTTGGAACCTGTGTTAAATATTTTGCAGGTAATTACTGATTCTCTCTAAGGTAGAATTCCCTACAGGTGTGTTTCTCCTGAGTCAGCACCTGTATGTGGCTTCTTCCTTGTTCTCTGCCCTGCTGAGACGTAATTTTCCCACATCCCTCCATGCTGCTGACACAAGCAGAGTTGGGGAGGGAGGGCATTTCAGGCAGAGTGAACAAAAGCATGGAGGTGGAGAATCATGAGGTGTATTCGAGTAACAGCAAATCGTTCAGATGAGCTGGAATATAAGGAACGTGCTGGGGACTGGTGGGGGATAAGTTGGAAGTTAGATTGGGGCCAAATCTTGGAGGGCCTTGAATGTCAGGTCAATGAGTTTACATTTTAATCAGTAGGTAAACTTTGAGTAAAGAATTTGTTTTTCCATACAATAACATTTCAGGAAATGGGGAAAATGACTGCATTGACTCTGGCACTTAGGTTGTAAACCTTGCTTCCTGTTAAAGATTTCAGAATTGGAGAGGGGAAAATGCTACTGTGTTTTCAAAGGAGGAAAGAATATGGAGGTCCTTAAAACTATAGGCAGTTGGGTGATACAGTGGATAGAGCAAACAGGACCTAGAGTTAGGAAGGCTCATCTTTCTGAGTCCAAATCTGACCTCAGATACTTACTAGCTGTGTAAACCTCAGCAAGTCACTTAATCCTGTTTGCCTCAGTTTCCTCATCTGTAAAATGAGTTGGAGAAGGAAATGACAAACCACTCTAGTATCTTTGCCAAAAAACCCCCAAATGAGATCACAAAGAGTTGGATGCTACTGAAATGACTGAACACAGAACAATAAAACCACAGGTCACTGACTTTAATTCCTAGAAAGATTCAAGAACACATTAAAGAAGCTTTTAAGCATTGAGAAAGAGAAGTAGTGATCAGTAAGAGTCAGCATTTCTTTGTCAAAAATGGGTCATGTGAAAGAATCCTCATTTCCTTTTTTGACAAGGTTTCTAAGACTGGTAAATCAGATGAATGTCACAGAAACAGTATGCTGGGATTTTAGCAAAGTATTCTACAACATCTCTCATGTCCTCCTTATAGGCTGGATGAAGATATGAGGGCCAGATAACGGCACAGTTAGGTAGGTTCCGAATTGTTTGCATGACTTAACCTAAAGGAATAGCTAATAATGGTTCAGTGTCAACAGGGAGGCAGCAGGGTGCTGGGGTGAGGAACCTGTGGCCTCAAGGCCACATGTGGCTTCTAGGTCCTTGGGTGCAGCCTTTTGACTGAGTCCGAGTTTTACAGAACAAATCCTTTTATTAAGGGGATTTGTCCTGTGAAGTTTGGATTCAGTCAAAGGAACTCACTTGAGGACCTAGAAAGCCACATGTGGCCTCAAGGCCACAGGTTCCCCATCTCTGGTACAAAGGGAAGAGCACTAGATTTGATGTAAAAAACAAACAAACAAAAAACCTGGGTTCAAAGTGTGGCTCTGCTGCTTACTACCTTAGTGACTTTGATCAAATTATATCACCTCTCTGGGCCTCAGTTTCCTCGTCAGTAAAATGAAGGACTTGGACTATTGAAGGGAAACTAGGTGACTGCAGTGGATAGAGCGTTGGGCCTGAAGTCAGGAAGACCTGAGTTCAAATCCGGCCTCAGACCAAACACTTGACGCGTACTAGCTGTGTGACCCTGGGCAACTCACTTAACCCTGTTTACCTTAGTTTCCTCATCTGTAAAATGAGCTGGAAAAAGAAATGACAAACCACTCCAGTATCTCTGCCAAGAAAACCCCAAATGGGGTCACAAGGAGTCAGACTCAACTGAAACAACTGAACATCAACAAGGTGGGTCCTTTGCAGCTTGAAATCTATGGACCTGGAAGGAATTCTTCCGGTGAAATACCCAAGGAGCTCTGCTTCTCTCTGTGCTTTTTTGCTATTTCCATCAATGATTTGAACGAAGGCATAAATGGAATGCTTATCAAATCTATGGATAACATATCACTAGGAGGAAGAACAAAAAGGCTGGAAGACAACATACCCAACATACCTCAGCCAATTAGAATAATCTGATAAGATGAAATGTAATAGGAATAAATTGTTGTTGTTTATCCTTATTTCTTGAAGAGGATCAATGACATTTATGGGGTGATTCTTGACTTGCACATGAATTGGATTTAAGTGAGAGAGAGTTGCGCAAAGTTGTCAGCCTCACTCTCTCCAGTCATCCAAGTCCAGTGGTAGGACATAAGAAAGATGACCGACAGTGGCCCAGGATTGCAGTGACCCGGATCTCAGTTGGTGTGGTAAATTATAGACTTGGATTCTAAATTCAAGAGGGAAGAGGTTCACCTATTGTTTGTGTGAAAAACATCTAGGAGTTTTAGCAGCTTGAAATCTTAATATAAATGAACAGCGAGGTATAGCCAAAAAACCTTACATAGCTAGTAAGTGTCTGAGGCCAGAAAGAGGAGTTCTTTCTGATTCCAGATCCAGAACTCCATCCACTGCACCAGCTAGCTACCCGTTGTATTAAGGTTGAACAACTATTTGAGATACCCTGTGTTTAAAGCGCTATGGGAGCAGGATTAGATTTGTGCTTGCCCCTAGAAGGCAGAATTAGTATCATTGGGTGGAAGCTGCAGAGGCAGACTTGTCTCAAGGTGAGAAAACGCTTTTTCAGGCCATCCAGACAAAATGGAATAGGACTCCTCTGGATCAGGGGTGAGGAACCTGTGGCCTTCTAGGTCCTTGGGTGCGGCCTTTAGAGTGAGTCTGAGTTTTACAGAACAGATCCTTTTATTAAGGGGATTTGTTCCTTGAAGTTTGGATTCAGGCAAAGGGCCACACTTGAGGAACTAGAGGACCGCATGTGGCCTTAAGGCCACAGGTTCCCCATCCTCACTCTGGATGTAGTGGGTTTTCCTTCACTGGAGGAAAGCTAAGGCTGGATGACAACTTGTCAAGGATGTTGTAGAGGGAATATGTTAAGGAATGAGTTGGACTAAATAGTTTCTTAGGTTCCCTCCATCTCTGAGATTCTAGGATTCTTTAGTCCCCAGAAGAGATGAATGAGAGAGAACATGATACATGTCTATATATCATGTAGTAACCATGTCCCTCCCCGCCGTGCTGGAAGTATGTGTTGATTAATTTGAATTAGATTATAATCCCCTGGAGGCTAGAAGGGGCTGTACCTACTTGTGCAAGTAGGCAGAGAATGATTTGATTACTTGATTCTCTCTTGTTATTTATACTGCTATTATGTCTTAATTACATCCTTTTGCTCTTGGAAAAATAAATGCTTTCAAGTATTTGGATTACCATTTGAAAGAGGGATCATATTTATAGTGTTTTAGGATCACGGATTTAGAACTGGATGTGATTTTACTTCATTTACTCCAATCTCTTCATTTTAGAAGCTCATTGTCAGAGCTACAGTTTACCAAGTAGCCACTGCTATATATATATATATATATATATATATATATATATATATATATAGATATAGATATAGATAGATAGATAGATAGATATAGACACTGAGGCTCAGAAAGATTAAATAATTCTGTGGTCCCACAAGTCTTAAATGGCAGAGCCAGGATTTGACTTGTTTTGCTCAGCCCCAGAGGGCAGTAGGCGTGTGAGAATTGTGCAGAAACAGATTTCTATTATGTGAGAAGGAAAACTTCTTAATCATCAGAGCTGTCACTAAGCAGAATGGGAGGTAGTGAGATGCCCATTACTGGAAGTCTTCAGGCAGAGGTTTCTTGGGCCATTTCTTGGGCATATTGTTGAGGGTGTTACTGTTCAGAATAGATGAACTGGATAACCTCTGAGATCCTGACCAACCCTGAAATTCTGAGATCATTATTATAAAACAACCAAGACTTACCTTTCCACTGTGTTCTTCTTTGCTTTCCAGTATATGAATTGGCTAATGTGATCGACTAATCAATACTGAGCTGTTCAGGGTTGATCAAGCCAAGATTATGTAGGACACTAGATTTTGAGTCCAAATCCTCCCTCAGATAACTTACTACTTACTGTGTGATCCTGGTAGTTACTTTGCCTCTTTCACCTTCATTTTCCTCATCTGTAAAATGGGGATAATAACAGCACCTACCTCACATAGCTGTTGGGAGGATCAAATAAAATGATATATGTAAACTGCTTTCCAAACCTTAAAGCCTGTATGTTTTTACTATTAATAGGAAATGCTTAGTACTCCTTTGACTCTCAGAAATATTAAGCAGATAAAGGTGTCAAGATCCCCATGCCAAGACCACCCCTCTCTTTTTGTTCCTCTCTTTTTACTATTAGGTGACACTCTGTTTTCCAGGGCTAAGGTCCAGAAAGCAAGCTGTGCCCTGAAGCTGGCGTAACAATAATCCTTTGCACTCACCCTCTGGATGATCTCAGCTGAAGCAAAATCCCAGAATTGTTTCACAGCAGCACCAGGTGGTCTCTGAGCTCGGACAAACACCTGCAGTCCCCACGTTCTGGTCTTGAAGCCTTGAAGCCCTGCTATGCATCAGACTTGTCTCATTGTTGCTGTTACCCCTCATTGTCAAGGCTACAGCTCACCGAGTAGTCACTGCTATATGTATTGAGATTTGCCCACATTAAAGCTGGTCTCCTACTAGAGAAGGCCTTGGCACATGTGTCTAGTTTCCCTCCTCCCATGGAATAAAAAAAGCTTTTTGCATATGATTACTGTTATCTCTTTGGTTTATTTATTTTTTTTATCTTACTTTTCAGAATTAACTGTGGTTGTGATAACCTGTGTGAGCTCTTTGGTATTTTTAGAGTTAACAGCAGTTGCAAAACCTCTGTGACTCTTTGGTCATTTGTTTTCAGGGCTGACATATGTCTACATCCAAAGGAGAAGAGTGGCGGAAGGGAATAAACATTTATCAAGCACCTCCTACGTGCCAGGAACTGTGCTAAGCATTTTTCAATTATTATCTCATTTGATCCTCACAACAACCCCTGGGAGGTAGATGCTGTTATTATCCCCATTTTACAGTTGAGGAAACTGAGGCAGACAGAGGTCACACAGCTATTACGTGCTGGAGGCTGGTTTTTCTGACTTCTGTCCAGTGCTCTAGCCACTGTGTCACCTAGCTGCCATTATCTAAATAGAATTAAGACAAATGCCTTAAACCTATACACTGATTCTAAAGTGGGCATTTTTCTATTCATTTGCCAAACAAGTAACAATAGACCTGCCTGTTCTGGCCTCAGTGCCTGTGTTCTTCATGCTCAGCTTTATTTTGACTGGTCCATGCCATCTGGTACCATTTGTCTGACAGTTTTGTCAAAGCCAAATTTTGCTGTGACTCTGGGTCTCTCCCTGGGGAAGGGGGAGTGGTCTGGCACAAAGTACATCCTCACACCCCCTGAAGCAGGGAGGGGAAGCAAGATTCCTTCCCAGACACACCTGGGAATGTCACTGCCACCCTGTAACTATGTGCCCCTTCCTCTGGGGCAGCATCAGCCTTGGGTAAAACCATGAAGGAGGTGAATTTAATTTATTTAATTCTGCTTCTTCACCTGCTCTTGACTTTATGGTGTTCTCTGCCCTTCCTATTCCTTACAACCTCCTTTACCAAATGAGGCTTAGTGCAAGAAATAGAATACTCATGTATAAAGAAAACTGGGCTCTGAAAACAGGTTTACCTCTTTCTTGGTCAAGTCCCTAAATATTGATGAGCTTCAGGTTCCTAAGCCATAAAATGGGGATAATAACCACCCCACCCCCCATAGGGTTGTTGTGAGGAATAGATGAGATAATACAAGGAAATGTGCACCGCTGTACAAAAAGAAGATACCGTTATTATCCCTGTTGGCCCTCCTGCCACTAGGAATTTGCATTTTTAAAGAGTACAAGCTAAATCAGAAGGGATGGCTCTTTACTGATAGAATTGGAAAGGATCTCAGAGCTCATGTCCATGAATAGGAATCTCCTCTATTTCATCCTCCAAGGTGGTCATTCATCCTTTCTTTGAAAACCAGGAGTGATGGGAAATCTACTGCCTCCTGAGGTAGGTAGCCTATTCCACTTTTGGATAGCTTCAATGGTTAGAAAGTTTTACTTTAATATGCCTACATCTGCCTCTGCAATTTACTCTTCATTCTGTGCTCTGGGGACCAATAGAACAGTTTTAATCCATTGGTCATTTAAATTCTTGAAAACAAAACTATCACCCCCACCCTCACCACCCTCACCACACACATTATGGATTATCTTCTTGAAACTATACATCACCAGTTCCTTCTACTGATCCTCACATGGCATTTTTTTTTTTTTTTTACTATTTCATCATCCTGTTTATCCTCTTTGAGACACACTCAAAATGGCCAGTGGACTTTCTAAAATGATGCTTCCAGAAGGGAGCACAATACTACAGATGGGGTCTAACAAGGGCAGAGTATACAGCAGGCTGGTTGATGCCATTATTCTAAATTTGGCACTTTTACATCATAGTTTAGCTTTCTTGGCTGCCATCTACCACATAATACCTTTTTTTCAGATGAATTCTTGTCTAGCCATGCTTCTAGTGAAATTAATTTTTTGAGCCCAGGTGCAAACCTTTACATCTATTCCCTATTTGCCAAAACAGTAGAATGTAATTGAAAGAGACAGGCTTTGGTTCTGACACTTACTTTCTGTGTGACCACAGACAAATCAGTTAACCTTTCTGTAATTCACAGAGACCCTGAGGCCCCTGCCTCTGATTGGATGGCTCTTCCCAGAACCTCCATTTAAACTGAGCACCTATGCTTAGTGAATTGAATCAGCCCCATTGGGGCTGACTTCCCCCATATAACTGTTGTACATGGGGTCCAACCTATCCTTTCCCTGAACTCTTTGAAATCTGTACTGCGAAAATTTAGGGTATGTGTCAGACTATACTTAACCTTCTCTTTCTCAAAGATCAATTTGTTCCCCACGAGGCTTCACTCAGAAACCCTCCATCAAGCTCTACTGCCCAAGTACCCTTCTCCTCACTCTGCTTTTCAGCTCCCTTTTATTATGTGTTGTCTTCCCCTAGTAGAAGGTAAGCTCCTTGAGGCCAGCAACTGTCTTTTTTAAAAATTTGTATTTGTATTCCCAGCACTTAGCACAGTGCCTGGAACATAGTAAGAACTTAATAAATGCTTGTTGACTGGCTGAGTTTACCCACCTGTATAATAATATATGCACCATAAATCTCATAGGATTATTATAAATAAAACATTTATAAACCTTAAACAAATGCAAGGATTCCTATTAATTTTATCTTACTTGATTTTGCTCAGTATTCTAGCCTATAGAGATATTTTTGGAACATGCAATGTATTAGCTTTCCCTCTCAGCCTTGTGTCAACTGTAGATTTTATAAGTATGCAATGTATGCTTCTATTCAAATCACTGATAAAAACATTAAACAGAATAGGGCCAAGCTCAGATACTTGACATAATCTGCTGGACACTTTCCAAGTTGACATTAGTCCATTAATGACTATTCTTTCAGGCCATCCATTTGACGAAGTCTAAATTCACCTAATTATCTATTCTGCATCTCTCCATGTTTTCTCCAAGGATAGCATGAGGCTGTCAAACACTTTGCTAAAATCAAGGTAAGTAATATCTATGGCATTACCTTCATCCAACTGACAACTCTGTCAAAGAAAATAAGGTAAGTCTGGAATGACTTGTTCTTAATAAATTCATGCCGGTTCCTTGTGATCCCTCCTTTTTTCCTTTGCAAGATGTTCATTAATAATAATAATGATGATGACGATAATAGTAGTAGTAGTAGTAGTAGTAGTAGTAGTAGTATTTATGTAGATTTCAAGGTTTGCAGAGCACTTTATAAATATTATCTCATTTGATTCTCACAACAACACTGTGAGGTAACTATGATTTTTATCCCTATTTTATAGAGAATGGAGGCAAACAGGGGTTAGATGGTCTCCCCAGGATCACCCAGCTGGTAAGTGTGAGAAGAATTTGAACTCAGGTCTTCCTGACTTTCAGTCAGGCACTCTATCCATTGTGTGACCTACCTGCTCACTAATTGTTCCTTTAATAACATATTCTAGAATTTTGCTAGCAACCAAAGTTAACCTCACTTGCATTATAGTTGGCAGATTCTTAGTTATTTACTCTTTCTTGAAAAATGGTAATTTGTTCTTCTCTGGTCCTGTAGCATCTCTCCTGTTTTCTACAGCCTCTCAAAGACTATTGACAGTGGTTTGCAATTACTGGTTCTTTAAGTACTGGTCCAGGATGTAGTTCACCTGGGTCAGGTGACTTGAACTCATTGAGGGCAGCTCTTATTATCTCCTTACTTATCTTGGGTATCAATTCACTATTATCCATTTTGTTCCACTCTTCCTAGTCCAAAGATTATTTTCCTTGGCAGAGAAAATAGAAGGAAAATGAGAGCTGAAAAGTTCTATCTTCTCTCTGTTATCAAATACCACCATCCTGTTCACCTTAAACGAGGATCTTATCCTTTCTTTGATCCTCCTTTTCCCCCAATATAGTTTTCCACAGCCACTCCCATCCCCCACCTTCAAGTTCTGATTATCCTTATCTTTCACACTGGCATTAGCCCATTCTCAGCTTTAGCATTCATAAAACTATTCTTACGGGGCTGTTAGAGCTTTTGTATTCATCCTTTATTACCTGCTTTTGCTTACATCTTCTGAAGCCATCTCCTTAAAATTGAAGTTGGTTTATGAGTTCCTTAAGCACTTACCTTGGTCTCTTTGGACAACTGCCCTTTTCTTCTTTATTGGAATTCTTTTCCCTTGTGTTTTCAGGACTTCATTCATTAAAGCTTCCCTGTCCCTATCCAGAGTCTAGCTCAGTTCTAGCTTGTATGTAGTAAACCTTAATAGTCACTAAATAAATACTTACTGAATTGAATCAGACTCCCTGAGGCTGATTTCCCCTTTATTACTTTAGTACATGAGATCCAACCCATCCTTTTTCCCCCGAACCCTTTGAAATCTGCTCTCCAAAAATCTAAGGTGTGTGTCAGACTTAGTCTTTTCTCTCTATCACAAATTCCAAGACAGGGCAGTCAGTTCCTCCCTTATTTCCCATCAATTCCACCTTAGCAACCTGTTCCTCCTTGTTGGTGAGAATAAGATCCAGATGATAATTCCATTCATTCATTCCTCCACCGTTTGAAAAATGAGATTTATCATTAAGCCAAATCAAGAAATTATTTCCTGCTCTGCTTTTGGTAGAAAGAATATTCCAGATAACTGGATCCCCATCACTGCTATTATCACATCTCAATGCCAGACTTGTGATTTGTTTCCTGAATACCTCGTTTATTTCCTCCTTCTGTCTAAGTGGTCCATGATATATCCCAATAACAATATTGCTTTTGTTTCTACTTTCATTGATCTTTACTCAAATGCTCTCCATCATGCTACCCCCCAACTTTTTTCCTAGATTTCTTCACATGATATATATTCTTGATATATAAAGCTAAATCTCTCCCCTTCCCTTTTACCTATCCTGTTTCTTTTGAGTTAGTTATACCCTTCCAGAGCCAGATTACATTCTTGGGGTTCAACCCAACACATCTCAGTGAGGGTTAAAAAAGTACAATTTTTAGCCAATCTTTGAGTGACTAAGTCATTTTGACTATTATAAATACCCAAATTAACTACAAAGGGCACATACAAAGGAAGATGCTATCTGCATCCAGAGAAAGAACTGATAAATAGAAGTGTGTATAGAATGGTTTTATATATATATATATATGTGTGTGTGTGTGTATATTATATATATATATATATATATACACACCTATATATATATACACACATATTTGTGTCTAATGGTAGCCATCTCTAGGGTGGGGTCGGAGAGAAGAAAAAAAGGAAAAAAAGAAAGTTATATAATAACTTTATTATATATTTAAAAAGAATAACAATTATATATTTAAAAGGAAAAACAATATTTGCAGTTTCATGTACAATCATTTTTTCCCCTATTCTACTGTGTCATGGAAATGCTTGTTTTATTTCTTAAATTCAGAATAAAATAAATAAAATTTTTTTTAAAAGTAAAAATCTTCCTGTTTTTCAGCTCTCTAGTTCATTCACCTTACTCATTGCACATACTTTTCCCTTTTGTGTATTGGCTCCTGAGGTCATGTCATTTATTATTGGCCTCTTATCTCAGATTTTTTACTTCTAGGAGCTTCTAGGCATCACTACCACCTTTCTTCCTTCTAAATCATACAAGTTCTCTAGCTTGTTAGACTTAAATAGGTAGCTTTCTCCCTCTCCCTTTTCAGTTTTTGATTTCTAAGATTCCAGGCAAATACACACACACATATATATATATATTTTTTTTGGGGGGGGGGAGGGTGAGGCAATTAGTGTTAAGTGGCTTGCCCAGAGTCACACAGCTAGTGAATGTTATGTGTCTGAGGCTGGATTTGAATTCAGGTCCTTCTGACTCCAGGGCTGGTGCTCTATCCACTGCGACACCTAGCTGCCCCAAAATATATTCTTACCAACTGCATTTAGGTTCACCACATTTCTGGTTAAGTCTCTGATTCCTTTAGTTTAAGCCTATGGTCCATGAATCCAAGTCCCATTTTCCAACTCTATCCTCTTAATCAGCTGTTCGTTACTGATACTGCCATCTCAGAGGTCACCAGTGACCACTATTGCTAAATGCAAGGACTTTTCCCCGTCTTATTTCTTTTTGACTTTTCTGTAGTATATGATACTTCTGGCTACTTCCTCCTCCTAGATATTCTCTCATCCTTTGACTTCCATGATGACATTCTCTCTTTGTTCTCTTCCAATTGCCTGAGTTCTTTTGCTGGATCATTTCCCATACATTCACTAAAGAATCATCTTCTTCTATATATCCTGAGAACAAAAGGAATTATTTTCAGCCCTTTTCTTTGTCTTGGGGATCCCATCTACCCTCATGGCTTCAATATTTACATTTATGCAGATGATCCCCAATCTATATATATCCATTCTGCTGATCTCTCCATTAAGCTCCAGTCTTATATTTCCAACTTCCTGTCGAACATTTTAATCAGTCAGTCAACAAGCATTTATTAAACACTATGTTCCAGGCATTGCACTAATCACTGGGAATGCACATACAAGCAAAAAGGGACAGTTCCAGCCCTCAAGGAACTTACAATCTAATGGGGAGACAACAGCAAACAAATATATACACGCAAGCTACATATAGGATAAATAGGAAATAATTAGCAGAGGAAAGGCACTAGAATGAAGAGGAATTAGGAAAAGTTTCCATCCTACTAGTCACTCAGGTTCTCAACTGCAGTATCATCCTTGATCTCCTATTCTCACTTGAATCATCTAGCCAATCAGTTATCAAATCTTGTTGTTTCTACCTCTGTAACACTCACCACAACTGTCTACTTTCTCATCCTCCCCACCCCCAGCTACCCTAGTTCAGGCCTTCATAAACTCTCTCCTGGACTTTTGAATAGCTCCCTAATTGGCTTCCCTGTCTTGTGTCTCCCCATTCCAATCCATCCTCCATACAGCTGCCAAAGTGATTTTCCTAAAGCTCAGGTCTGAACATGTCACTCCCTTTCTCAGTAAACTCCAACGGCTTTCTGTTAAATCTAGGATCAAACAGAAATTCCTCTCTTTGGTATTTAAAGCCATCACAGCTTGGTCACACGAAACCATTTCAGCCTTGTTATGCATACCTTCCCTTCACACTCCCGTAGTCCAGTCAAAGTGACCTTACCATTCCTCTTACATGGCACTGTGTTGCTCATCTCTTTCTTTTCACTGACTGTCCCTTATGCCTGAAATGCCTCCCATCCTCACTTCTTCCTCTTGGAATCTCTTGTCTCCTTTAAGATTGAAGGAGACTCAGACACCATCTTCTTTATGAGGCCTTTCCTGCTATCCTCCCCTCCCCCAACACACCCAGCTACTGGTCCAGGTGAACAGTGATAAGGGTCAGAGGTAAGGTGGTACCTGGATCCTTCACAAAAATCCTCTTCTGACATATCATTATGGTGGCATCAGAAGCAGCCTGAGAGTGAGATGACTGTGGGTTTTTAGGGGCGATGCCAGTACATGTTGCAGGTTTTGTCATGCTAGAAAGCCTGTAAGGATTGCCACGGCAACAGAACATGTTTGCTTTCTGAGAACCTAGCTAAGGATGGCGAAACTTATCACCAGTAATCTGGCCACTTGGCAACGGATTCTTTGACCACACCAGTCATGAAACAAAGGCAGATACAGAATATTCTGAATCTCATTCAGCCCCCTTTTGCAGAGGCTGCTAGGCAGTGCAGTGGAAAGAATGCCAGGCCTAGAGTCAGGAAGACCTGAGCTCAAATTCAGACTCAGACTCTAACTAGCTGTGTGACTGTGGCAAGTCACTTAATTTCTGTATGCCTCAGTTTCTTCAATTGTAAGATAGGGATAATAATAGCATCTACTTTCCAGGGTTATTGTGAGGATCAAATGAGATATTAATTGTAAATCATTTAGTACAGTGCCCAGCACGTAGTAGGTGCTACTTAAGTGTTGATTATCATTATTACTAACTGTGTCACCATGGGCAAATCTCTTAGCCTCAGTTTCCTCAACTATAAAATAGGGGTTATAATAGCGCCTACCTCCTAGGGGTGTTGTGAGGATCAAATGAGATAATTTTTGTAAAGTGCTTAGCACAGTGCCTGACACATAGTAGGCATCACACAAATACTTATTCCTTTCCTTTTTTCTGCTTCTTTAATAACAGTGGCAGAATGATGGGAAAGCAAACAGAAGCTAAGAATCATATACTTTAAACTGTTTGCAAACTTTATGTTAAGCTGTTAGTCCTTTAAACATGAGGTCCTTGTCCAGTGACCGACAAGAAGACCTAGAAAAAAGAGGAATTCCACCTGTCACTCTTAACATTCTCCCTCTAAGTGAGACCAGAAGACAGAAGGAAGTTGCATTTAAACAGAAGAAAGGCTCACATGTTCTCCTGGGAGAATTTGGTTGATTGTTCACTCAAAGGCAACAAGAAACAACTTCAGGGGTTAACCAGCTGGTCCTGCAGCGCTCCTAAGTATTTGCAAGAAGACCAGTAGGAGAAGAATGGCAACCTAGGGCCCATCACCCGTCACAGTGGCCAGGAAGAAGAAAAATTCCATGAGGAATTGGACAAAACCTTCCAAATGAACACTTTTCTTTCTTTATTGATGCCTTCTCTTGTTTTTATCACATTCATTTCTGACTATATTTCTGTTAAGATGAAGAAAGAAAAAGAAGCAGGTCTGTAAAACCAACCAACTCACAGAATATGCAAGAAGTCATCCTCAGAGTTCCCCATCCAGGAATGGGTGCTTTTTCTCAGCTTTTCTCCAGAGTTAAGCAGTCAGGGGATACAGTGCATAAAGCACTGGGCCTAGAATCAAGAAGACCTGAGTTCTAATCCAGCCTCTGACATTTATCAGCTGAGTGCCCAGGGCAAATCACTTACCTTCTGTTTGCCTCAATTTCCTCATCTGTAAAATGGGGATAATAATAGCACCTACCTCCTAGAATTGTTGCGAAGATCAATTGAGGTGATTGTAAAGTTTTAAGAATGGTCCCTCGCATATAGTCAGTACCATATAAATGTTAGCTGTTATTATTAATGACACAGCATTCATTTTCATAGTTTCATTTTATTGTTTCTTCCTCTTATGTTGTTGTGGTTATGTATACTAAAGCCCCACCCCCATTAAATCAACATATACTTTAATAATTTATATAAAATTATATGTACATAATAGCTAATAACTAGCATTTATATAGTGCTTTAAGGTTTACAAAGAACTTTGTAGATATCATCTCATACCAACAACCCTGGCAGGTAGTTCCTATTATTATCCCATTTTACAGATGAGAAACTGAGGTAGATAGAGGTTAAAAATGATTTGCCAGGGAAAGGAAAGTAAAGGAAAGGAGAAGAAGGAAAAGAAGAAAGTATTTATTTAAGCACCTACTATTTTCTAGGCCCTGTGCCAAAGTCTGGTGAGACAAATACAAGCAAAAAGAAACCTGGGGGTCTCTCCCCTCAAGAAGCTTACAGAGGAGTACAACACATAAAAGGGAGTGAAAAGCAGGGGGGGATAGAGAGGAAAGCATTCTCATAACTACAAAATTTTGGTTAGCATAATCTATACACATCTTGAGAGCATCCTTGATGAAGGTATAAGAAGTGGTTAGGCACACTTATCCAAAAAAAAAAATTCTACAGTAGACTCCATCTTTATAGTCGCATAGTTAACTGAAGGGCTTATGGATATGAGATCCCATTGCATTTATTATTTTTGGCTGTAAAAGGCATTTGATTCAATAGACAAAAACACTGCCATAAAGTTCTCCAACAAGATGTCTCCTGTGTATTTATCAAAATCATGCACAATTCCTCAAAGGATGTAATAACATGTGCTGTAAGAAATGATGAACTGGTTGATTTCAGAAAAACATGGAAAGACTTGCATGAAATAATGAAAAGCGAAATGAGCAGAACATTGTGTACAGTAACAGCAATATTGTTTGAGAAGAATTGTGAACAATTAAGTTATTCTGCATATTATAAACACTCAAATCAACTACAAAGAACTGAGAAAGAACTGATAAATAAAAGTATGCATAGTATGGTTTTATATATATACACATATATACATACATATGCACATGTACATACCTATACATATGTACGCACACATAACACAGTGACATATATGTATGTATATATATACATGTACATCATACATATACATACACACATATATACACATATACATACATATACATACATGCAGATCTATATCTCTGTATATCTCTATATCTATCTCCATATCTATATCTATCTCTATCTCTATCTCTAAAATCTGTGTCAAATGGTAGCCTTCTCTAGTGCAGGGTTGGGGGGGAGGGACACAGTTTAGAACTTATGACAAAAAAATTAAATTAAATTTTTAAAAAGGTGAATAATAGAGATTACTTTTGTTTGATGACCATCTGATTATTAACACTAAGTAAGGCATAACATTTGGAGACTTAAACTCACCACAAGTGTTTGCCATCACTATGAAGTAAGTCCAGGACACAGTCCAAATGGAAGGGAGATTCCCTGTAGTCAATGAGATCCTTCTAGATATACCTGTTTGTTGATGCCATTGCTTCAGTTGTATAAAGACCTGAAAAATTCTAGAACCTTACAAATGAGAATCATGGTTATTTAAAAATGGTCAGCCCAATTTTCCATAGAAGAAAATCTAAGCAGAGGAAGAATACCTGTTAGACAAACTATGATAGTTGGATAAGCAACTTAGAAAGCTCATCCTTCAGCATATATTTATCTGAACAGACACTGGACATGGACAATGTCCAGGGCCTAGAATTGAGGAGGAGAGAAGGTTAAATTTTCTCTGGCAAAATAAACAGGAAAAATTCCATACTTCTCCCTGAAACAAAGGCCCATTTAACAATATTATTTCAGTGATATTGTGTGACTTTGAATGATTGGATATACCAATCACCAAACAATTGAAATTGAAGATTATCCAAAGGGAGATGGAAAGGTGGATGGTGGATGGGAAAAGGCTGCCAAGCATTACAAAAAGGAGGGGTAGAAAGGATGTGATCTGATAAATGTATCTAGTAGGAGGGAGGAGTGGCTGATAGATTATCTGACTACTTCATTAGTATTCATACAATGTGAAGAGTACAAAAGGAGAGCCGCCATTACATGGGGCATCCTAGATGTGGTGGATTTACAGGAGGCCATAGACAAGAGCCATACAAGCTAGGCAGGGACAGATGGGTTAAAATCTGTCTTAATGTCACCTCAAAGAGATAATGACTTTGTTAGGGTGTTGTTAGGGTATTCTGATGCACAAATTCAAGACTAGTCAAACTGGACTTTCTGTCATCTCTATAAATGTCTTGAATTTTCCTTCCTTTGCTCATGCTGTTCCCTGTGTATGAAATACTACCCCCTCTGCAACTGTCTAATTCCTACCCATCCTTTTATAGACTGGTATTGGACTAATTAGGTGTTCTTAACCTCTTTTGTGTCTAGTCTAGTGAAACCTGCAGATGTCAACTCAGAATAATTCTCTGAAATGTATCAAGTAAAATATATTGGATTACAAGAAATGATTCTATTGAAATTGTTATTAATTTTTTTTTAATTCATGGAATTCAGGTTAATAGTTGCATGGGCATCTAGTAGTTGTAGTTTTCTTTCTTTTTCTCCTAGCCTAGAAAGTGGCTGGAGAAATGAACCTGAATCTCAGAAAGGTTCTGCCTGTTTCCAAGCTTGGTGTTGAGAAGTGTGTGTGTGTGCGCGTGCGTGTGTGTGTGTGTGTGTGTGTGTGTGTGTGTGAAATCACAAAAACCGGAAGCTCATGTAGCTACTGGTCTAATACAGGACTCAATGCACTTCTCAAGGAAGCTTCTTTAAATTTCCTCTGTCACACATTACTTTTGCACATTTGTGGAAAGAGCATTGTATTGGAATCAGAGGACCAGGTAAATCCCAGCTCTTTTTCTTACCTCTTGTTTGATTTGGGGTGAGTCCCTTAACTTGGCTGGACCTCCATCTGTAAGATGAGATGACTGGACTAGGTGACCTGTATGGTCTTTTTCAGTGTAAAATAATGATCTTTTATGGGCTCATCATGGAACAATAGCTCACATTTATAGAGGTGTATAAAGCACTTTCTCATTATAACCTTGTTAGGTACCATCAACATTTTTGTTGTGTTTGACATTTCAATCCAACTCTTTTTGACCCCATTTGGGGTTTTCTTGGCAAAGATACTTGAGTGGTTTTCCATTTCCTTCTCCAGTTCATTTTACAGATGAGGAAACTGAGGCAAACAGGGTTAAGTGACTTGACCAGGGTCACACAACTAGAAAGTGTCTGAGGCCAGATTTGAACCATGAAGATGAGTCTTCCTGTTTGCAAGCCCAGTACTCTCCATTGTGCTACATTGAGAAATGGAGTCTTAGAGAATTATAGTAGTATGCATACCGGTACATAGAAAAGTCTCAGACTTGGGGTTCTAACCCAGGTTCCATGATTCCAAATCCATCATTCTTGCCATTACCTAATGCTGTTTTGTTTTGTATTATAGTTATTTTCTATATTATTATTTCTGTATTATATTTCTATATATTATTCTATATATATCTATATATATTTCTATATTAATAGTTTCATATTTTTCCATACTAGACTATAAGCTCTAGGAGGACAGGTACTTTGTTATAGCTAATTATTGATTCTCTCCCAGCACCTGTTTCCATCCTGTGCATACAATGAGCACTTAGGATCACAGCTTTAGAGCCCGAGGTGCCCTTGGAATATATCGATACAACTCCTTCATTTAACAGGTGAGGAAACCGAAACCCAGAGAAGGAAAGTGACTACATTAAAGCCTCACATATTTTAAGGGGAAGAACCAGGATTTGAATCCATCCTCTGACCCCAAATACAAAACTTTCCACTGCATAAAGATACCTTGACAAACACTTGCATTTAGTTGAGTTTAGTTGAACATGTTAACAACTAACCAACAGAAAACATGTGATAAGCTCACTTGATTTTGTGTTTGTGAATGCTAATGTGTTAAAGGGATGGGGTTATCAGCCAGCCTTTCCCGGCTTTGTAACCTGCATCATTGGAAAGTAAACAGACACAGGAGGAGTCTGGGCCCAGTTTTTTTTCTTGGCCTGTTTTGGCTGTGAAAAGAAACCATCGAATGTCTGCAAGGAGAGGATGGAATGCCCTGGAAAGGCCCAAATCAGTGGAAGAATTCATCTAGGCCTTTCCCTGGTAGGTGTGGGAGAAGGAAACATTTTTTCAGTTAGTATTTGCATGACAAATCACAGCATGTATAAGGTGCTTATCTTGAGGGCCCTGGATCTGGAATCAGGAGACCTGGGGCCTTCTGGAGATAATGTTCTTAATTGTTCTTCTGGTGCTTAACCCAGCTACCCATCTCATCCACTTGTTGGTTTCTAATTCTTGAAATATCACCATGAGTGGTCATTCCTTTGGGTTCACTTATGTCCTCTTCAGGGTCCCCTTTTGTATGATCCTTGAGGGTAGGAATTTCTGTCTGCATCTCCAGCATGTGGTACAATTATCTGGCACATTGGGAATGGACTTTTGATTTCACTGATATAGGGAACTTCCAGGTGAGGAAATTCCCTTCACCAAAGCAGATCGGTATTTCCTCTGCAACTTAGAGTTCAGTGCTTAGAGCACTGTAAAGTCAAATTACTTGGCCAAGGTGACTAAGCCAAGGAGATGACAGAAAGTACAACTTGGATCCATGTCTCATTGACTCTAAGGCTGGCTCTCTATCCGCTACGCCATGTTGTCTCTGTTTGGCACACAGTAACTGTTTAATAAATGTATATTGAATTGAATTATCCCTGGGATTAGTTTTCATGTCACTTCTTTCCAGGATCAAGAAAGCCTGCCCCTCCCTCCCCCCCCAAAAAAAGAAAGTTAGGAAAGAAAGCATCAGTCTCATCTGCCAGTGAAGGAGACCTCTTGGTAACATTTTTTATATCATAATCGTGAAGGTGAGTTGCCTATTCTGCATGTGTTCTAGGGACTGCAAACATTCTGCCATTCCTCCTCTCTTACTCCTTCCAGTATCCTGAAAAATCCAGCATTTGAAACTAGGACTTTATTGAAGATCATCCAAAGGGCAATAGAGAAGTGCACGATGGGCGTGAGCAGCTTGCAATCCAACAAGGAATTACACAGGAGAAATGCTGTAAAGGATGTCGCCAGATAAATATATCTTGTATATGTTAAATACACATTAAAAATTTCTTACATTTTGACTTTTAAAAATTAAGAACTGGATCCTCCCCCCCCTTTTCCTTTCCCGTTCCCTTTCCCTTTCCCTTTCAGGGCTTGTCCTAGTTTTCCCAGATGCAATATGAAGTGTTTCCTCCCTGGAGACCATTCTGGAACTGTTCTGTGAGCTGTTGCCAAGGAGAGGGAGCCCAGTCTGCAGTGATGGTCAAAGGTCTGGATAGAAGCATTAGCTGTGCTGGGGAGATCCTGGAAGAGTATGGATTAGTCATCTCACCTGGCTTCTTTCATGAGTAGCAACACATTATCGCCTCAAGAGTCATTTGTCACATTCCTAATGGCATAGGCATCGTATTGGACACTACATAGGGGATGGTGCATTAACTTGGAACCAGGGGTCACAGTGGATAGAATATTGGGCTTGGAGTCAGGAAGACCTGAGTTCAAATATTGCTTCAGACATTTACTAGTTGTGTGACCCTGGGCAAATTATTAAACTTCTGTCTGCCTCAGTGTCCTCATCTGTTAAACAAAGGGGTTGAATTTAATGACATCTGAGGTCCCTTCCAGTTCTAAATCTATAATCAGATGGATCCTTTTTTGTCAAGGAGCATTGGAGCACCACTCACTGAGAAGAATAAATGCTGATCAGTGTTTTGTACCAAAGGAAATAGCTTTGTTTCATTTCTCCCCAGGCATGGGACAAAAGTTCTTATAAAGTTGATGTTTACATAGTGTTTTAAGGTTTACAAAACATTTGACATGTATTCTCTAGTTTGGTCTTTATAATAGTCCTGTGGAGTTGGCACTACTATTCCCATTCACTCAGAGGATGAGAGACTTGTCTTAGTTTATACCTACTGCTAAGTGTCAGAGTCAGGTGAAGTGAGATTAGAACCCAGGTCTGCTGATTCCAGGTCCAACACTCTTAGGATCAGCATCTTAAAGATGTTGTGATTTGTTATGCAAATACTCATTTGAAAAAAGTTTCCTTCTCCCACAACTACCAAAAGGAAAGGCCTAGATGAATTTTTGCATTGATTTGGACCCTGCCAAGGCATTACACCCTATCCTTGCAGAGATTCAATGGCTTCTTTTTGCAGTCAAGACAGGTGGAGAAAGAAAACTGAGCTCAGCTTCCTTCTGTGCCTCTGTTTACTTTGCAGTGCATGCATCATGGAAGACATGTGAACTCAACTCAAGCTTTACTGACATCAAGGGCCAGGTGACTGGTTTGCTGTTGATGTTTTAAACCCAGCGACTAAAAAAAATTCTCATTTATTTCCTTTCCAAATAAGGGTGCCTGGTGTCAATTGCTAGGTTAGAGATCCCCTTTCCTCGATCTCCAAGCTGAAAAAATGCTGAAAATCACAGCACCTTCAGGGACTTTCATTCACATGTCCTATTCCTGGGCCACTTGTCTCTGTGATGTCTGAGATTCTGTGGACATTACAGAGTAGTCATATCAAGTTTTCATGCCTTAAAAGGGAATGGTGGCAAGAGCACAGGGACTGCAGTCAGGAAAGACTTGGGTAGCTCTTCTGCTTCTGACAATTCCCAGCTGTGTGGCCATGGTCAAATCACTTGACCTCTCTGAACTTTGATTTCCTCATCTAAAAAGTAAAGGCAATAGCACCTGTCTCTCTCTTCATCCCTCTCTTGGCTGCACTCCTGGCTCTTCTTTCAGACTTTCTCTACAAGGTCCCAGGAACCTCTCCACCATAGAAGCTCACTCTAGCACTGGACCTCATGCATTAGAAGGACCCTCTGTCCCCAGGGCCCTCCTTCTGATTGGCTGGTTCTCTGTCCTGGGAGGACACTCAAGACACCAAGAATGTCTTCATTCTTAGCACAGTGCCTGGCACATAGTAGGTACTTTTTAAATGCTTTTTTGACTTGACCCCTTTCATAGGGTCGTTTGGCCCAAATGAGGTAATGTATGCATGTAATGGGGGCAGAGGAGAGCATAATGTGGGTGGAGCATACCTCATAGAACACACATCCAGGATGCACTGAGCTACTCCATAGCCACTTCCAGGGAAATTTGTTTCAAATTTTCGAGGTTTCAAAGAACTTCAGGATGATGTACCAATCCATAGGTTCCAATGATGGCAGCAGGGATAAGGAGGCTATGTCAAAGAGGATTGACAATGATCCATGAAGAATTTCCTGTTCAGTAGACTTTAAAGAGAGAGACAACTTCCACTCCTCCTCTCTTATTTTTTACTTCTGAACAGGTGGTTTGAGACTGACAGCTCCCCCTTAGATTTCCCATGATGGGGCCTTGGAGAGGAGAATATTATTTTTTCCTGTCTTCTACTCCAGCAGCCATGACAGCTGCTCCTACTTAGAAACAAGAACATGTGCTGTTGTAAAGCCCAGTGTACTTGTATAATGGATTTATTATTACTTATATTAATTGGTGCAGCAGAAACACTAATTATATTTATGCTTTTTAATACATGTAATCAAACTTTATCAATCAAAGCATGCAAACAATACCTTACTTTAAGAACAAATCACCACCTCTGTCAAAGAAGATATGATAAACTCATGACAAGGTTCCCTCTTGGCCTGGCCAGAGGTCATGTATCTCCCTCTGGGCTGGGTCATCTGGCAAGCCTCCACCATCAATCAGCACTGTCCTCAAGTTAACACAGGCTGCTTGAATCTTGGGTATGGGGGATAGAGAAGTCAATCCTAGTTGCATTCCACGAACAGGCAGAAGGCTGCAGCCTCAAGTGGGTTTTTTATAATCTTAGCTATGTCTATTCCCAAGTTATTTACCATATAATTTGACTGGTGGTTAACTTCAAAATGCCTGATACAGCTATTTATATTATTTCCTTGGAAATCTATTTTCCAAGGGTCCACATAGGTTTATCAGTTACATGTTTATCAGAACACTCACATGTTATTAACTGCATCATACTGCACAAATGCTTGTCATGCTGAAAAACCCCTTGTGGGGAAAAAGTGTTACTCAGATCAGCTAAATCACAAAATGGAGGCTTAAAACAAAATGGTGTCAGTTATGCTAAGTTGGAATTATTCTTCCTATCTTATCATTCCTACTTATTCTCATTAAAACTGCCTAGGTGAGCCTTAGCCTGAGCCTTGAGCCAATCCTGGCTGAGTTGAATTAAATTCCTGCCATCTTTGAGGAGGAGCTATCCCTATGCCTTCCTGAGGCTGATCTCTCTGCCAGTGCCCCTCATCCCTCCTATCTCCTCCAGGGCCTTACATTCGTTCATTGCACTCATGAATTCAGCCCTTGTCTCTCATGCATCTTCAGTCTCTGTCATAGATCATTTTTATCTTTCTACAAACATACCCAGTATACCCTTATCCCACACAAAGAAACAAAACAAACAAACAAATAAAAACAAACTCCAATCTTCCCTTGATCATTGAACTGGACAGAAGTTTACAATACATAAAGTCCTTTCCTCATAATAGCCCTGTAAGGTTGGCAGTCCAAGTGTTACTAATCTCTGTCTTACTGATGTGGAAACTGAGGCTCAGAGGCAAAGTGACTTGCCCAGGATCACACAGCTAAAAAGTGTCAGAGCCAGGGCTTAAACCCAGATCTTTTGACTCTAAATCCCATGTGCTTTTCAGGTTGCTGGGGGGTGGGGGAAGAATATATGTGAAAGTGTTTAAGTTAGTCAGTCAACAAACATTTATTGAGTGATCACTATGTGCCAGGCACTGTCCTAGGTGCTGGGGATACAAAAAAGAGGCAGACAGTCCCTGCCCTCAAGGAGTTTACAATCTAATGGTGGAGACAAGGAAACAAAAACATACAAACAAGCTATATACAGGATAAATAAGAAATAATTAAAGGAGGGAAGGCACTAGAATTAAGGCTTCCTGTACAAGATGGGATTTTGGTTGGGACTTAAAGGAAGCCAGTAAGTGGAGATGAGGAGGGAGAGCATTCCATGCAGGGGAAACAGCCAGAAAGAATGCCCAGAACCAAGAGAGGGTATCTTGATTGTGGAATAGCCAAAAGGCCAGAGTTACTGGATTGAAGGGTACATACTGGGGAGGAAGGTATAAGAAAACTGGAAAGGTAAGAGGGAGCTATGTTATGAAGGTCTTTGAATGCCGAGTAGAGCATTTTGGTTTTGATCCTAGAGGTGGTAGGGAGCCACTGGAGTTGATTGAGTAGGGAGGTGATATGGTTGGACCTATGCTGTAGGGAGAGGGTTAAGCAAGGGAATCCCTGAACAATTTGTAGATGTAACTCCTTTACCACCTCCCTCCCCCAATCAACTTAATCTGCATGCGGGGAATGACCCTTTGCTTAGAAGCATCTAAGGGTCACCCCCTTGGAATGTAAGTATTCCCACTGGTGCCATATTGATTGTGTTGTATAGACTAAAGAAGGGATGGGGAGCCTGTGGCCCTGAGGCCACATGTGGCTCTCTAGGTCCTCAAGTGCAGCCCCTTGGCTGAATCCAAACTTCACAGAACAAAACTGGATTCAGTTAAAAGGCTGCACTTGAGGACCTAGAGGGCCACATGTGGCCTCAAGGCCACAGGCTCCCTACCCTGGACTAGAGTTATCTCCTGATAATTGGCTGACTAAAAATTAGCCAGACATCTTGTGGTCTATAAAAGTAACTGGTCTCTCTTTATTTTGAATTTGCTCTCTTTAGGATTTCTCTTGGCCTTTTCCCCTTGTGTCTACCTCTGGAGTTCAGTAAGGGTTGAGAATCCCTTTCCCCAGTAAGTGCGGAGCAGAGAGTAGACTATTTGCAGATGCACATGACAGTGACAGGTGTTTGCTTTCACTTGCCCTGAGAAAGGATTTTTTTTTCTCGTATTTTAACAAATGGTATCAACTAGGACACTGAAAGGTTTCCTACAAAAGCATGTGGCAGAATACAGCCAGAGGGAGGCACCACCTTTGGAAATTGCTTCATGGGTAAACTCAAGAGTTACTGAATTCAAGGGTTCAGGCAGTAGACCTTCTAGAAAAAGATTTCCTAATTCAGAATGTTCCTTAGGGAAAGAAGAGGACAGTTCCCACACAGCCTCTTTCTTAGAAAGCAAAGCCAATGAGTTAGTCAAATAATGCAAATCTAATGGAAAAAAGGTTTGCTTATTCAGAAGCCCCCAAGGTATTGCCTTCCAAGAGGATTGTAAACCACAGGGTGAAGACATCGTGGAAGACTTGAGTGTGGAAGGAGCTGTGTATGAATGACTTTGTGGGAATTAGACATTGCATCAGAATGTCAGGGTGTTGTCCTGATAGCATCCTTGAATTCAGTTTCTTTGCTTTGGAGGTAGTGGACAGGGAGCTGAGGAGCTTTTTGAATGCTCTCTGTTCACGTACTTTTTGTACCTTTTTCTTTTCTTTTCTTTTGTGGAGTGAAATAAAGGCTTCTTCTGAAGAAGCCTTATATTCTATATCCATATTGGATCTTGAATGTTTGTACTAGGAACCCCTTTTAGCCACAGCTGGGGCACAAGTTGAGCTGTATCATGAATATAGAAAAAAATTTCTGAGGCAGTGGGGTGTGGGGGGTGGCTAATGATCTGAAAAATCCAAATTGATCAGGGGATCTACATTTGGATTGAACTTGGTCCATAAGAATCCAGAGCCTTTGGGAGGCTGAGGGCCATGGGTTACAGAAGCTATTATTATGTTCTTCTTTCTTCAAGAAATGTCTTCCAGAGTCTTTTCTTCTGGGAACTGATCTGTCCCAGAAGCAGGAAAGCCACTTGAAGACCCTAGCAAGGAATACTTCATGTACGGTCATACTGAATATAACTCCTGACCCATGCCCTATATTACACTGTGCTCCCAAAACAACCTAGGAAGAGCTCAGAAAATGCTGGATTCAGAATGGTAGCAAATGATCTCATAGAGGTCATTTACATAGTGTTTTAAGGTTAGTAAAGTACTTTACATACATTATTTCATTTAATTATCAACCCTCTTCCTGCCCAGGTCAGTTCTAAAAGTATCATTATCTTTGTTTTACTTGGGAGGAAACTGAGGTTCAGATGTTAATCAGTTGCATATAGTCACAGAGCTAATAAGTGTAAGGGGTGAGATTTGAACCCACGTCTCTCCTGAAGAAGCAAAGGGCCAATATTCTTTCCCCTGAGACATATTGCTTTAAAGAGAATGGCTCAGATGTGCCTTCTGATTGTTCTTTCTACTCTTTCCAGCTATATATGCACAAAAATGTGCTCCCCACCACCCTCTAGTCACCTAGAGCTTCAGATGTCATCTGGTCCTTCTGCCTTTCACACTCGAGAAAGCACTAGAGCCATCCACTCTTGGAGTATTAATGCTAGAAGTGATTATGGGATTGTAGCATTTAGGGTGTATGAGGATACCTTAGGCTGATTTAGTCCAGCCTCTTATGTTAAAAAAGAGCAAACTGATGCCCAGAAAAATGATGTCACTTGCTCGAGATCACATACCTAGTAAGTGGCAGAGCAGTCTGGGCTACTTTTCTATTGATAACACCATCTTGGATGTTGAAAGAAAAATCAAGGCAATAACCAAGCAGCTTTCATTACAGGGCCTTAAAGTTATCATCAACCAATCAAACACGAATCCAGAAGCATCTAATATGGGTAAAACATAGTACTGGCCACTGAGGGGGATCACAAAAAAGGATAAGTACCTGCCTTCAAGAAGCTCGTAATCTACATATGGAGACAAGATGAAGATAAAAGGTATAAACATTATAAAAGATATCTAAGGCAGTGGAGGCTACATGCAGAATGAGTGACAAAAACAGGAATTCAGAGGAAGGACCTTCAGATTGGACCTTGACCTAATCAACATCTCTGCTCCACAGTGAAAGATTATCAAGTCATGTGTAGGTATTTTATTAGCTTTTTCATCACACTCACTTTGCTTTCCTCCTACCCTGAGCTTTAATCTAAGGACAGAGAGTGAATGCTGCACAATGGAAAGATCATTGGATTTAAATTCAGAGAAACTGTGTTCAAATGCTTTCTGTGTAACCTTGGACAAGTTATTTTGCTTCTCCGGGTCTCAGGTTCTCATCTGTAAAGTGAGAGCAAAGGACTAGACAATCTCTCAGGTTTCTCCCAAATCTAGGATTATTATTCTGGTTTTGCATCTGTACAGACTCCATTATGCCAGGGAAAATAGCAAATTAATGGTAAGACTGTGAATAACAGTTTGCTTACTTTTACAGAGTCTGTTTCTTCAGTCTGGGTGGAAACATCCTTTGATTTGCACCAGAAGGAGAAATGAAATGTCTTCATTGTCCCCCATAATTTAATCAGAGCCTCAGATAATGCTAAAAGCAGTCAATTAATGGAAAGAAGGTGAACAAAAGTGAGGGGAAAAGCTGAAATGCTAAGGAAATCAGAACATTTAACTGGGAAAAACCAAAGACAGGAAAGTGAAGGCGGAGGGGTCCAGTGAACATATTGTCTAGATGATGTCTTAGTTATTGGAAAAGAGAGGAAGGCACTTACCTCTGAGGCTCACAGGTGGCCCCCATAAACTACAGTAAAATGAGACTTAGTAATAGGTGGTATTCATGGAGCATTTTTAATTATGTACAGCAAGACTATCTCATTTAGATAGATGTTATTATGATTCCCCTTTTCATAGGAGCAGAGGTTTAGTGCTGGAATGTACCTTAGGGGTCATACAGTCCAACCCCCTTATTTTACAGATGAGAAAACTGATGCCCCCCCAAAATGAAGTGATTTGTGTGGGGTCACATAGTAAAAGTCAGAGGCAGGATTCAAACCCAGATCCTTCTGACTCCAAGACTGTCCAAGATAAGGAAACAGACTTAAAGAGATGTGATGACTTCCTATGGGCACACAGTTAATAAGTGTCTGAGGTGGGATTTAAGCCCATCTTCTTTTCTTTTTGAAATGAATTTTACTGATACCTTCTATTTGTACATAAGTTATTGTCCTTATTGCACTTTCATTTCCCTAGAGTCATCCCTTAGAAGAAAGAATAAAAAAGGAAAAAAAGGTTCAGAAAAACTAACCAACACAAAGAAAAAGTCTGACATCATATGCAGTGTAACACACTCACAGGCACTCACCTCTGCAAAAAAGGGGAAATAGCTTCCTCTATCCCTTCTTTAGGGTAGCTGGGTGGCGCAGTGAATAGAGAGCTAGGCCTGGAATCAGGAAGACTCATCTTCATGAGTTTAAATCTGGCCTCAGACACTTACTACCTGTGTGACCCTGGGCAAGTCACTTAACCCTGTTTGCCTCAGTTTCCTCATCTATAAAATGAGCTGGAGAAGAAAATGGCAAACCCCTCCAGTATCTTCACCAAGAAAACCCTAATGAAGAGTCAGATATGCCTGTTTGGAACCCAAGTCTTCTTGAGGCCAGGCTCAGCGCTCTGCTATGTGCTATGCCCTGCTGCCTTATGGAATACAAGAAAGAGGGTAGTTAAGTAAGAGGATAGTTAAGTTTGTCAATGAACATTTTTGAAAAGCATGCTATTTAATATCATTCATGTCATGGTTACAGAATGCAGGCGTGATCCTGGGCAGCTGTCTTTTAATGCATATCACTAATCACAAGGGATTCACACCTGTCTAGATCAGCTCATTTTGACTGACAACGTAGTAGAATGGAAAGAGCCCTGGTCTTTGGAGCAGGAGACCCAACTTCTATCTTAGTCCTACTGGGGACCATCTCCAGTCATCCTGATCTATATCTGGCCACCAGACCAAGATGGCTCTAGAGGAGAGAGTGAGGCTGGTGACTTTGCACAGCCCTTGCTTACTTAAATCCAATTCACTTGCAAGTCATGGCATCCCCTCCCTGATGTCATGGTCCTCTTTGAGAATGAAGAACAAATAACAAGCATTCCTACTAAGAGATGTAGTGTGTCAGAGCAGGAAGACTACTGGACTTTCTAGTGGTATGACTCCAAGCAAATCACTACATCTCTCTTTGCCTCAGTTTCTTCATCTATAAACACTCAGATACTCAACTGTACTTGGGACCTCACTGATGTGACCATTCTCCTCCATGATTCAGGTTGTGATCCATCTGTGTGCATGCCTGTGATCGTATCCTTATCCTTCCAAAATTTTGTCCCCAAGACATGTGGAGTCCTTCTTTTTCTTGACATTGAGATGATACCAAAGGAACACATGGGCTACCCATTGGTTATGGCTCATTCTCCCACCAATTAGGTGGCACAGTGGATGCAAAGCTAGGTCTGGGATCAGGAAGACTCGAATTCAAATCTAGCCTCTCACAATTTCTACCTATAAGCCACTTAACCTCTGTTTGTCTCCATTTTCTCAACTGTAAAATAGGGATCATAATAGCACCTACCTCACAGGGTTGTTTTGAGGATTGATTAAAATGGTATTTGTAAAATGCTTAGCACAGTGTCTGACATACGGTAGGCGCTTAATAAATGCTTGTTCCCTTCTCATTTTACCTTTCAACCAGGACAAACTCATTTTTTTTTCTTTCATTGATTTCTTTGATGACCATCTTTTACTCTACTTCTCCTTTGAAATATGCTATTTCTATACATGGAATTATGAATATCTCTATAAGGAGGACATAAATCCTTTCACCACAAAATTAGTGCTTTGACATGATTTGCTGTGTGAACTCAGGCAAGTCATGTCTCTCAAATGATATAATAATTATAAAGGGAAAGGAATAAGCATTTATATAGGGCCTACAATGTGCTAGGCACTTTTTATAAATATTTTATTTGATTTTCACAACAACTTTATAAGATAGGTGCTATTATTATCATCTCCATTTTGTAGTTGAGGACACTGAGACAAACAAGGTTAAGTGACTTGCCCAGGGCCACACAGCTATTAAGTGTCTGAGGTCACATGTGCATTCCAGTTATCCTGACTCTAGGTCTGGTACTCTTATCTACTGGGCTACCAGCTGCCTGTAGTAAAGCACTTAGCACAGTGCCTGGCATACAATAGGCACTTAATAAATGCTTCTTCCTTTCCCCTTCGCCTCTGGTCCTCAGTGCCCTCATATTTAAAATTAGAGGGTTAGCCTGGACTAGAGTTTCTTGACTTCTTTTCTGTCATGGACATCTTTGGCAGCCCATCAGCAGTTGTTTACATTTGTAATGAAAGGAAATGTTAAATTTCAGTTAGAAGTTAGTGAAAAACGAGTTGTAATTTTTTTTCTCATCCAAGTTCATGGTTACCTCCTAAAATCTCTCTGTGGGTCTCTTGGGGTGTCTGTGTACTAAAGGTTAAGAACTCCTAGACTAGATCATCTCCAAGGGCCTTTCCAGAACAAAAAACTATGATTCCAAGCACTGCATTGGGCTTTGGATAACCTGGCCACGCAAGCAAGGAAACTTCCCTTAACTTCTTCCTTGTTTCTCAGTGTGGCTGATAGAGAGCCCGCAGCAGACCCTCTGGGGCAAGTGTATGGTAACACTGCAAATCTCCAATGTCTACCAATGCCAGGGAACATGCTCGGGCTTACCGGGTGACAACTGTGTAGTTACCAGCAACACTTGGATAAAAGGGGGAGCAGCAACTTTCTTGTTCCAAGAAGTCTGCAAACCACCAAGTTTAATTCTCTCTTCACAGTGGTCTGGATGGTACCCACAGAGTAAGCATCCATTAGCTGATTGACACAATGGTAGAACATTGTGTCTACCTCTGACTGTTCCAGAGACCTTGTCTCTGCCCAGAAACAGCTGGACTATAATTGGACTCTGAATTGTTAGGACCGGTCTGGCTTGATTACTTTTAGATATTGGACAGAGATTAGTTTTTCCCCTTTGGCTGCCTAAAGACATAGCGAGAAGAATAGTGTGTAACATTTTAATTCTTAAGGGATGAATTATTTAGGTATAGGTTAGATTTGTGTTGTGGTAGAAAAAATTGTTAGAGGTTGTTGTTGTTGTTCAGTCATATCCAACTCTTTGTGACCCCATTTGGGGTTTTCTTGGCAAAGATATTGGAGTGGTTTGCCATTTCCTTCTCCAGATCATTTGACAAATGAGGAAACTGAGGCAAAGAGGGTTAAATGACTTGCCCAGGGTCAGACAGCTGGGCAAGTGTCTGAGGCTAGATTTGAATTTAGGAAGAGGAGTCTTCTCCACCACTCTATCCACTGAGCCACCTAGATGCCCCAGAGTCAGAGAACCTGGGTTCTAATCCTAGTTTTGACCCTGCTAGCTATGGAATGTTGGACAAATCATTTATTGTCCCTCTCCTTTGGTATCTGAAATTTAAAAGAGAGGGTTGGACTATATAGTTTTTGGCGTGTCTTCCAGCTCTAGATTTAATATCCTAACATGTTGGGCAGGCCACCTCTTTGGGTCTCAGTTTCCTTGTTTGTAAAATGAAGGCATTGAACTAGATGCCCTCTATGGTCCCTTCTAATTTGAAAATTATGATGCTATGAGAAGACCTCAGAGGTCCATTCTGCCTCTGAGATTCTGTGGATCTCAAAGGAACTGATGGATGTGGATTGGTGGAGAAGGTGGGAGCAGATATTCTGGGCCCGGGGTAATTAGCCTCAAGTTGACTTGGACGCTGTCCTCCATTCTTGAAGAGGATCCAAATGACATCATTACGGTGGCATCAAGGTAGAGTGCATCCTGCCGTGTCCGATCAGAACAATGTGAGATCGGAAGGCTCTACCACAGGTCAGGCACAAAGAGTCCATGTGAACACCTGAAGTGGAGATATTTCTGAATTTGTGCATCTCGTGTTCCTCTTGTGCTCCTGCAGCTCTGCTTTGCTCTGAAAGACCATTTTACAGAGTCTCAGCTATGAAACAGGTCTTAGCAAGTTGTCTTTGCATGCTGACAAGCAGACTGGCTTGGCTGGAGTAGAAAGGTTATATTAAAGATTAATGAGAAAGAGCTGGCAACATCTCTTTTATAATAAGAGCCCCTTTATAATAAAAGCTCAGAGTGATAAAAATACTTTGCAGCTGACCAAAGTCTTTCCTTTACAACATTAGTAGTACTGGGTCGGAGGATGGGGTGGGGAGAGAGAAGGGGGAAGACCCCTAGATCTGAAGTTAGAAGACCTGGATCTGGTTACTAGTTCTGCCTTGTGTTAGCTCTGTGACCTTGGGCAGGTCACTTTCTCTTCCTTTCAGTTTTCTCAGGTTGCCTAAGGAGGGGTAAACTGGCCCAAGACAAAAACAGAGTCAGTCAAAGGTCCTGTAAAAATGGCATCAGGGCATGAGTACCCCTTGCACTCCCAGCTTAGGAGAAATGGAGAGACCCAGTGTTAAAAAAAATAGTAATTTAATTTTTAATTTTAATTTTTAAAAATTACATTTTGGGGTAGCTAGGTGGTGCAGTGGATAGAGCACCAGCCCTAAAGTCAGGAGGACCTGAGTTTAAATCTGGCCTCAGACACATAACACTCACAAGCTGTGTGACTCTGGACAAGTCACTTAACCCCAATTGCCTAACCAAAAAAAACCCATATATTTATATATATAATGTATATATATATTACATTAGTTTTTTTTTGCTTCTGTATCACAGAAGTGATTCATGTTGAATTCATAGTCCCCTAAGAACCTCAGATCTTTTTCCAAAGTATTGTCTAGCTACATCTCCCTCATCTTGTACTTGTGAATGTGAATTTTTGAACCCCCAAACTAATTACACACCCCAACACAACTCAAAGATAAATTAGGTAGGGTCTCTGAAACCAGACCCCAAAATTTGAAAATATTAATAAACATGGCGATCAGAACTCCCAGCAGCCCTGAGAGAGAAGCATGATACAGCAGCCCTGAGAGCCAAAGAGTTTAAGCAAAGGATCCATTAAATAATAGCTGCTGGTTTGTGCTTAATTTTGTATATCATTCATTATTCATCTAAAAACACAGTGTTCAGAAATGTCCCAAATCTGTGCCCAGTCTGGAAAAACTGCTTAGCAGGGTCTATCTCACTGTGCCCAGCCATTACTAAAGGCCCTCTGACGACTCTTGAATTACTCCTATTTGCAGATAGGGAATTCAACATGAAAGAGAGGGTTTGAAGTCTCCTTCAAAAGAATCTGCTTCTCTCCTTTATATAGTTTTTAAACAAAACAGTCTAGTAGAGTCTTTTGGAATCAGGGAATCACCCCTTTTTTTCAAAGTGTGGGAAGAGAGAGCTAGGAAGTCCCCATGTGAGTCCCTTAGGATTGATTTGTTTCATCCCAAACTAGAAGGATCCTCCTTCTCCTACAGTAAATAGGGTTGTTTGGAAAAACCCAGCTGGAGCACAAGGGAGGAAGCACATCGTTGGAGACTGAGAATCAGCCCCCCTTATCTGCCTCATCCATCTGGTCATTTTCCCATGGTGAGCCTCAATTTAAACATCAGCGCAAAAAAGAAGACAAAGGCTCTCACTTCTCAGGCCCAGGGTTGGATTGAAGCAAAATTGTCGAATAGGATGAAGGCCCCATAGCGTTGCATTTAGTAATAGATGACCTGGATTCAAATTCGGCCTCTTATACTGATTACCTGGGTCACTTTGGGTCAATCACTTCATGTTTCTGGGTGGTATCTGCATTTGTAAGATGATGGTGAGAATAATGGTCGTACTAATAATAGTAACAGTAATTGTTATCTCATTGTCCTCACAATAACCCTAGGAGGGAAGTGTTATTATTATCTCCATTTTATAGATGAGGAAACTGAAGCAAACAGAGGTTGAAATGACTTGCTCAGGATCACACAGCTAATAAGCGAGGCTGAATTTGAATTCAGGTTTTCCTGATTTCAGGCCCAGTAGTCCTACCAGCTAACTTCCCCCATTGGTCCTATGTTTGCCCTCTGAGACTAAGCAAAACAAACCTAATTTCCCTTCCACATAATATAGTCCTGCATATACTTAGAAATAGCTTTCATGTCTCCCCTAAATTTTCTGTTTTCCAGGCATAACACACCCAGTTCCTTCAACAGGTCCCCACAGGGCATAATTTTGAGACCATTCACCATCCTAATCATCCTCTTCTTTCTCTATTCACTTCAACTTATCACTGTCCTTCCAAAAATGTGGCTCCCAGAACTTGACATCATAGTTTAAGGTATTGCCTTTCTCAAGGAATTCTGACTTTTAATAAGAGAACTTAGGGGGCAGCTAATTGGCAGCTAGGTGGCACAGTGGATAGAGTGCCTGGCCTGGAGTCAGGGAGACTCATCTTCCTGAATTCAAATCTGGCCTCTGACACTTACTAGCTGTGTGACCCTGGGCAAGTCACTTAACCCTGTTTGCCTCAGTTTCCTCATCTGTAAAATGAGCGAGAGAAGGAAATGGCAAACCACTCCAGTATCTTTGCCAAGGAAAACCCCAAATCGGGTCACAGAGTCAGACTCCTGTCTGGAAAACAACTGAACAATAAAAGAGAAATAGAATCCTTGTACACCCAAAGGCATGAGTCGTTTCCAGCGGAATGCCACACACACTGTGATCAGTGGTGGTCATGAAGGATTATTTTGGCCACAAGGCTTCCTTGGCCCCTCTGAGATGGTACTTATTTGGGCTGTCTGCTCCACGCATTTGGTAGGCCAGGCCTGCTTGGAACTGGAACTTGGATTTCCTTCCAAAGGCAGGTACTTGGGGTTTAGCAAAATGATTTTAAGCCACAGAGATAGAATTTTACTTTAACTGCGGCCTGGATCAAACTTCCGCTAAATGAATCAGAACAGGATCCAAAGAAACAAGGGTCTTTAATAAGAATATTGTAACTCTGAGAAATTTGCTTATTACTTTTTCTCCTCTATTGAACATAGAGAAAACCTTGGCTGAGCTGAGACAGAAAGGGCCCTTAGGATGCTGGCCTAACAAGGGCTAGTCCTCTGCAAGGGGATGAATAGCACACATCAGGGTGTCCGGCTGATAAAGAGAAAGGCACCTCAGCTCCAGAGACTGAGCCCAAGGCTCCCTGCATCAGAAGGCAGGCCCCAGTCAGAGGAATCACAGGCACAGATGGGATGACAGTCTCTGCTTTGTTCACCTGGCAAAGGCCTCAGGCTCCCCCATTGTTCTTTGTGTGTCTGGATCGCTGCACCCCTCTCTGGTAAGGAGGCCCCCTGCGATGTTTTCCCTTTGCTGCAGCTCAGGCAGAGCCAATGGAAAGATAGACGGAGAGAGAGGAAGATGCTCTGGAAAAATGAAGGGGTAAACAAAAGGCAATGTGGCACAGCGCTGAGACCACGAGAATCTGGTATCAGAGGACCATATCTGAATTCCAGTTCCGCCACTGATTATCTGTATGACCTTGGCCTTGTCACTTAACTCTGGATCTTGATTTTCTCATCCTATAAAATGAAGGCATTGATTCTTCCTCTACCAAATCTCTTTCTGTCACCTCTCTATTCATATATCCACTATCTAACTTCCATCCAGCTAGGCAGCTGGTGGCACAACAGATAAAAATGTTGGATCTGGAGTTGGAAAGCCATGAGTTCAAATCCTGCCTCAGAAACTGATTAGTTGTGAGATCCTCTGTAAGTCAGTTAATGTCTTTCTGTCCCTCAGTTTCCCCATTTGTACAATTAGATGCCATTATTATAATGGCATCTATCTCTCAGGGTTATTGTAAAGATACACTGAGAGAATATTTGTAAAAGTGTTTGCAAAATCTTAAATAGCAATATAAATACTAATTATTATTATTCAGGCCCTCATTACCTCTTTAGACTTTTGCAGTGACTTCCTTGCCACCAGACTCTATTTTCTGTGCAGTGAGAATAAGTCTTAGTATCTTAATAAGATAGTAGGAGTAAGTGTGTCCATTTGGCACAACTGACTCCATTTTGTTTTAAGTCTCCATTTTGGGATTGAGCTGGTTTATAAGTTCTTTTTCAATAATTAGATAAGTTCTTATGAGGTATAATGTAGTAAACAACATGTGAACGTTCTTTAACAGCAGTTAAGAAGAAGTAAACTCTCTGATGACAGACTACCAATGAAAAAAACATTATAAACAATTTTATCAGCAATTTTGAAGTAAGTTACTAAGCAAATTGTGTGGTAAGCCACTTAGGAACTGCTATACCATGCAGAGGTTAGGGCACTGGCACTGGAGTCAGGAGTACCTGAGTTCAAATCCAACCTCAGACACTTGGCATTTATTAGCTATGTAACCCTGGGCAAATCATTTAATCCCGATTGCCTTGCAAAAAATAAATGTTTATTAAACTGAATTGCATTGAATTGAAGCTCTAAAGTCTTTGCTCTAAGTCAATAATTTATGTTCTGAAGGAATACATCTGTGTATGATAACCCTAGTATTCATTAGCCTACACTAGGCACTAACTCCGGAAGGGGAAAGAGGTGGCAAGCAGACGTCAGACTTGGTTGGTGGGTGAGTGGAATGGAGAAAGGAGGAGGAAGAAGTTTCTAGAGATGAATCTCTCTGCTTTTCTGGAAATGGCTGACCGATACAGTGTAATAAATTTAAAAAGATCAGACTGGAAGATGGGAGAGCTAAGTTCTAAATCCAGCTCTGCCACCAACTAGGTGTGTGGCCTGGGTATAATTTACTTTATCTCTCTAGCCCTCAATTTCTTCATCTGTGAAATGAGGGGTTGGACTGGCTGGTCTCTCAGATGTCTTCTAGTGCCAGTATACCATGAATGCCCAGGCTGGGGAGCAATGCCTTCTAGTCAGATCAGAAGAGTTTCCAGGGCATTTGTCAGGTTTATGAGGGATATATCCCTCACAGAAGAAGACTTGAATAAAATAAAAAAATGAAAGGAAGCAAGTGAAAAATAACATGCCTCAGTCTGTATTCAATCCATATCAGTTCTTTCTCTGGAGGTGGATGGTATGCTTCATCATTAATCCTTTGGGATTGTCTTAGAACACTGTATTTTGAGAATAGCTAAGTCATTCACAGTTCTTCATTGAACAATATTGCTGTTACTGTGTACAATGTTCTCCTGGTTCTGTTTACTTCACTATGTATAAGTTCATGTAAGTCTTTCCAGGTTTTTCTGAAATCATCCTGCTTGTCATTTCTTATAGCACAATAATATTCAATTACAATCATACACCACAACATGTTTAGCCATTCCCCAATGGACATCCCTTTGATTTCCAATTCTTAGCCACTACAAAAAGACCTGCTATAAATATAGAATAATTTTCTTAAAGCACAGGAATGACCTTGTCACCCATCCTGCTTAAGAAGCTTTGTTGTTGTTTAGTTATTTTCAGGAATGTTCAACTCTTTGCAATCCCATTGGAGTTTTCTTGGCAAAGATACTGATTTGCCATTTCCTTCTACAGCTCATTTTATAGATGAGGAACTGATGCAAACAGGGTTAAGTGACTTGCCTAGGGTAAGTCACTAAGACAGCTAATAAGTGTTTGAGGCTGGATTTGAACTCAAGTCTTCCTGACTCCAGGGCCAGCTATCCACTGCACCACCTAACTGCTTTCTGCACTCTATTGTCTCTAGAACAAAATATAGACTCCCCATGTTGGAATTTAAAGCCCTTGGCAATCTGGCTCCAATCTTTTTTCCCAGTTGTATTTGACCTACATTTTACATTCTCCTCCCCCTCCCCCCAACTGGTTAACTTGTAATTCCCTAAATTTGAAATATTCTCTTCCACTTCTTTATCTCTGCACAAGACTGCTTCCCATGCCTGGAATGCACTCTCTCTTCGTTCCTACTTCTTAGCATCCCTAGGGTTCAGTCAAAAACCATTTCCTACTGGAAGCTTTCTTGGTTTCCTGGTTAGTGATTTGTCAAATTATCAAGTGTATATATTTTTATATGTTATATTTATGGATACTCATATATTTTACACATACATGCATATATATTATGTGTTTATATGCTGTATCTATATATCTAATATATATCTATGTATCTAATATGTATCTAATATGTATCTATGTATCTATATATCTAATATATATCTATGTATCTAATATATATACATATGTTAGTATGTATTAGTGTTCAATAGTAGCCATCTCTAGGGTGTGGGGGGGAAGAAACTTACATGATAATTTTATTATATATTTAATATATATTTGGGACAGCAAGTTGTACATAACAGATTTGTAGTTTCATGTGCAATAATCCTTTTTTATTATACTATGTTATAGAAATGCTTGTTATTCCATAAATTAAAAATAAAATAAAACTAAAAACAACCCCCCCCACAAAAACCCACTCATATTTCTAAAAGAAAAAAGAACTATTTCTAAAAAAAAAAGAGAACTACGTGCAAATAACATATCCAAAACATGCTCTACATTCAGAAGTTCTTTTTTTTTTTTTTTGGGTGAGGCAATCAGGGTTAAGTGATTTGCCCAGGGTCACACAGCTAGTAAGTTACGGATCTGAGGTCACATTTGAACTCAGGTCCTCCTGACTCCAAGGCCAGAGCTCTATCCACTATGCCACCTGGCTGCCCCACATTCAGAGGTTCTTAACCTGGGTCTATGAACTTGTTTTTTTTTTATTATCTATGTTTTGATAATTTCATTTTATAATTGGTTTCCTTAGTAATCCCATATATTTTATTCTTTGCATTTAAGAATGTTACTGGGAGAAGGGTTGGCAACTGCTATATATCAGGGCTTGATTTATTGTTTTGTTGAATATCTAGACTTAAGAAAGTGATGAAGAAAATGTTAATAATGCAGATTAACCTGTCAAGGTCTTTTTTGCCAATATCTCTCTATAAATCTTCCACAGAGGACTGCCCGAGTGAAAAGGAGGCCTCCCTTGGGTTTTCTTAATATTCTTTCTTTTTAACGTAACTTCTATTTTATTTTTTCAATTAACAAGCATGGTTTTCCTCTTGCCCAATCCTCATTGGGGGAAAAAAAAGGAAAGAAAAGAAAAACCTTTGTAACAATTATGCATGGTTTAGCAAAACAAATTCCCACATTGGCCATGTCAAAAAATTGCATTTTGTATCTCTATAGTAAAAAATAGGCTCCCTCAGGGTAGGCACTATTTTTTGTTTGTTTGTTTGATTCTATCTCAGTGCATAGCACATTACCTGCAAATAGTAAGTGTTTAACAGTGTTTGTTAGATTTGATTGGATTGCTATTTCTCCATCCTTTATAGGAAAGTTTGTGTTGCACAGGCCATTCCATTCTCCTAGGATGCTCTCTCCCAAAATCAAATCCACCCCCTCTTTCAAAATTTTGCATAGGACAGCTCCTCAAGGAAAACTTTGGAGCTGATGAAAGGCTGCTCTGATCATTTGTACAACCCTCTTTAGTTGGATGCCAATGTCCTTGGTGTGGGTTTCTAGGTGGTTGTTTGTCATCCCACTGTGAGGGTAGGAACCATGTTTCTTTTTAATTTTTACTTTATTTTTAACATTCATTTTTTTGAAGTTTTGAGTTCCAAGTTCTCTCCCATCCTCCAGTTCCTTCCCCACCTATTGAGAAGCAATAAACCCATTATACATATAAAATTATGCAAAATACTCTCATATTAGCCATGTTGCAAAAAAGCAACAAAAATAAAATAAAAAAAGCATGCTTCAATCTGTACCAGAGTTCATCAGTTCTCTCTTTAGAGCCGGATAGCATTTTTCATCATGGATCCTTTGGCATTATCTTGGATCATTGTCTTGATCAGAGTTGTTGTCTTTCATAATCAATCATTTCTATAATATTGCTGTTACTGTGTACAAGGTTCTTCTGGTTCTTCTCATTTCACTTTGTATCAGTTCATGTGTCTTCCCAAGTTTTTCCAAAACCACCTTCTTCATAATGTCTTATCACACAGTAGTATTCCATTACAATCATATACCACAACTTGTTCAGCCATTCCTCAACTGATAGGCAGGGGAGGAACCATGTTGATGGGTCCTTGTTATGGGCTGACATCTGCTGTATGTTGGGAATCCTTTTTTCAGGCCCTAAAGGACTTCTGCTTCCTCAGCTCTTCTACCTGGTTTAGGAGCAGGTGTCACATTTCTAAGGAAGCCATTTCTAGGGAGGCCAGGCAGCATCTTTTTTGTTTAGCTCTCAGCTTCTAATGGGCATGGACAGCCATTGGGACAATGGAGTATTATGGCAGAGAGGAAGGTACTGCCTGGGATGGCAAGTGGAAGGAGCTTCAGAAGTCAATAAGGGGGAGGTATTACTCCTTGCCTGGAGCATGCTTTAGCTACTATGAAGTAGCTTGGTGGTACAGTGAACAGAATACTGAACTTGGAATGAGGTTAGACCTGAGTTTGAATCCAGTCTCAGATGCTGTGTGACCCTAGGCAAATCATTTAACCTCTGCCTTCCTCAGTTTCCTCATCTATAAAATAGAGATCATAATAGCATCTATCTCACGGGTGGTTGCAGGGATAAAATGAGATAATATTTGAAAAGTGCTATGCAAACCTTAAAATGCTAACTATCATTAATTCTTAAAAGTGTGACCTTGGGGAGATCACCTTATCTCATAAACTTCTGATTCTTCATCAATAAAATAGAGATGATCACATCTCTTGTACGTCCCTCACAGGTTTATCCCGAGAATCAAATCAGATGATGTTGGAAAAGTGCCTTGAAAATCTTAAACAGTTATATAAATGTCAGCTATTATTACAACAGGGTTGAGTTGTCAACAAGGCATATAGATAGAAGATTGAATGGGCCATCAGGGAAGGGAATAAAGAAGAATAGGAGTGTCTGGAGAAAGCAGTCCAGAATCCATTACACTGAAGGAGGTGCTTGCCCACCCTTGAAGCAGCAGCCAACATTGAGAGTCATCAGAAATGAGCTATGCATAAATCAAACACGGAGCCCAGGGTCAATATGTATCTGAGGAGATACCTTGAACCCAGGATTTCCTGACTCTGAGGCCAGCTCTCTATGCCATAGTATCTCTCCGTGCAACAGATAATAAGCATTTATTAAGTGCCTACTATGGGCCAGGCACTGTGCTAAGGGCTGAGGATACAAAGAAGGGCAAAAGCCATTCCCTGTTCTCACAAATGAATGGAACTGGTAGCCTCCCTGACCTTGAGGAGGTAGCAATCAACATATCCTTAATAAATGTCTACTGAATTGAACAAGATTGAGTTTGATATTGAGAACTGTGCATCCTACAATCTTTTCTATTACCTTTCCCAAGTCAGTTCCCTTTTGTCTTTACAGTCTTCTCCCTGGTGACTGGGGCCAACATCAACCTCCTACATTTCAAAGCCAGATCTAAGGTCAGTGCAGCTGCCATTCCTTTTCAGTTTTGAGTCAAGAAGGTTCACAAAAGCCACACCTGCAACCAGTCACATGATTTGCTGCTGTTCTCTTTTTCTAAAATCTATTGTTACGGTTGAGGGGCCAGGACTGAGCGGTGACCCCATTCCTAATAGATAAAAGTCCAGCCAGTTAAGGTTTATGAAACTGTGAAGAACCCGAAGTTTTGAAGACCTGGATCCTTCCTTGGCATTTCTACTGGAAATCTAATTGTTTCTGAATGGCTCATTTAGCTGCTGGTTAAGTCAGTGTCTGGGGACTAGAGGATCTCAAAATAATGCTTGTTGAAGTGATCTATTAAAGTTATATTTGCTCTTTTGTTCCTAAGGCTAATCCTTGCTAATTTTTAAATGCTCTTTTAATGGGCCTGTAGTCCTTAGTGAGGACCATTATACAAACAAACCATTAAGTTGAGAACCAAAATGTCAACACAAGCACGAAGTGCTCATTTTCTGGATGTTGATATACTGTAGCTGGTTGATGGACAGAAGCCAGAATATACATACACAGACACATATTCACAATGGCAGACAGTTAACTAGTGCTTGGACTACATTATCTCATTGGATCTACATGACCAAAGATAGCACAATGCTATCAAAGAATCAAATCTGGGTCTCATGACTCAAATCCAACAGTTTTTCTATACTCCTGCTGCATTTTACACATACCGCTGTGGAAATAGAATGAATGAGTTTATTAACATAAGTTATTATTATATAAGTTATATTAACATATAAGTGAATAACCGATTTCCCAATCTCAATTGCTGCACTTAACATTTCAAACAATATTTCATCAACAAAAAATAATTTAAGTGCTGATTGTGTGCTAGGTTTTAGGGATATAAATACAGAAGTGAAGTCCTTGCCCTCAGGAAGCTTACATTGGAAATAGGGAGAAACAACACATATATCAGGGTGGCAGCCAGGGAAGGACATTTTGGTTTCAGCAGTCAAGGGATAGGAGTAGAGTTATAGAACAGAAGTAATGCTGGCATTGATTTGATTACTGTTTGCAGAGCAAAAGATAGAAAGAGTTGGGGGAAGAGGGTGGTGAAAGGAGGGAGGGTAGATGCTACCCTGAGGCAGCAGGGCAGGTGCCTGGAGGAATATCTAGGTGAGATGTGAATTCTAGTGTGGGGCTGACTTGATAAAGAGTGGGTTAGGTGAGTTTTTGTAACAAAATTCCCATGCGATGCAAGAATATGGATTGTACCTGAGAGTTCTTGGTCTTTTGGATTTGACTTGTACATTCAAACACAGGCACCTCTTTATCCTCCCATGCATATGAACACAGATTTATTAACACACCCAGATTCACAAGGACATGCTCAGACTCACCTTTTCTAGCATTCAGTCTATATCTCCTGGAAGGTTTGATAGGAAATTTAGAAAGGATTCTCTCACTATCGAAGCTTAGTGATTTCACCTTGGCCTAAGAGGACCCAACACAATCTTACTGCTCTCTCACTCATTAGAGTGAGGGAGCCAGAGATATGCTGATGTTCTGTTGTAGGTGGCCTGCCAGCTGCTATGTTCAATGTTATTCAGGCAAGTGAGGATAAACTCTCTGCCTAAAAGACTTTGTCAGATATTTTTCCTTTGTCTGTTCACTCTGTCATCTAGTCGATAATTTCATTCTTCTGTGCCCTCCCTCCCTCCCCAAAGTGATTTTCAAGGCATCAGCTGTGATGTCATGTAAAGAACCCTAGGCTGAGTCACAGTTGGTTTCTTGTCCCAACTTAGTCACAAACTGGTTTTGTGGCCTTGAGCAAATTGCATCCCTTCCCTGGACCTCAGTTTCCTTATCCATAAAATTAGGAAAGGCAGGATGATTTTGATTTATTAATTTAGAATGCCTCTAGAAGATAAAGAAATGGCCCTGGTCTCTGGAAGACCTGGGTTCAAGTCTCACCTCTGGAACCTACTAGCTGTGGGATACGGGTTACATCACTTAATTTATTAGTTGTTTGTCCTTCATTTTTGAAGAGGACCAAAGACTTGCACATGAGTTGGATATGTGAGGCACAGCTTCAAGAAGTCATCAGCCTCACTCTTTCCTCCAAAGTCATCACAAGTCCAATGGCAAGACAAAAGTCAAGAAACTGGCAAATGGCCAGGCATACAGTGGGGGACCTTGTACTTTCCAAATTAGGTCTTTCCCAGGTCTCACTTAATCTGAGGCAACACCCATTCGGTAACTAAGAGCTAGCTAGGTAATAATTGAGACAAAAAGATGGCCCAATTTACCCTCACAAAACTATCCATTTGGGAGGGAAAGTCCCTTAAGAGTTTCTGGCTAGAATAAAAAACAATTGCTATTTACACTCATTCAAAACCACCAAAACCTTGCCAGTGGACTATTCTCAAAGACTAACATTCAGGGGAGGTGTCACTCTGCATTGATAGAAGTTATTATTATTTCTTTTTACCTTGAGCTCCCTACACAGATGAAATCAACTGTCAGGTAAAATAAATGAGGGGAGGGAACATGACCTCAGAGGATCAGATCGACAGTGAAGCATTTCTTCCATCTCTTGGCAGAAGAGACAAGGTATGCAAGAAGGTAGAGCCATCTCAGATATAATCATAGCTCCCTACAGCTGGAAGGAACTTTAGGAGCTCATATAGTCCAAGTAACTGCTTTTTTGCTGGTAAGGAAATTGAGGCCTAGCAAGGTTATATGTTGATTTATTTTGCTGTAAAACTGAACATGCTTACTTTGTTACAATAAATGCTTACTTGTTACAATGATGAGCTGGGGCAGGTTATGGGGAAGTAAACTGGCAGGTAAAAAATAGCATCAATATAATATGTATTTAAATAACAATTGATTAAAATAATGAATATATTATCAAAGAGATCCCAGCCAGTTTGACATTCTATGTGTGTAAGAGTCAGTGTGATGAAATGAAGTTAGAAGACATGGATCTCGGTCCTAGCTCTAGCTGTATGACGCTGGCCTTTTCAGAGCCTCAGTTTCTATTTCTGCAAAATGGGAAATAATAATGATGACTGACTACCTACCTCTCAGAAAGATTGGGAGGAAAGTGCTTTGTAAGCCTTAAAGTGCTACAGATATGTGAATGAGGAAGAAGAGGATGCGTCTGTGACATACGCCTCTGCTGGGTGACCCATGGTAGGGAAGCTTCTCAGTAGGTCAACTGAGCTCTTAAGCCCAGTGAATCAACTCCGGCTGCGGCTGGCTTCGAGACTCCCTCCCTCCAGCTGGACTGCCGTGGCCTGGGCTGGACTGCCTGGGAACAGCCCCAGGCTTTGCGGTTTGCCGGAAAACAAAGGAACAGAAAGACCCACCCAAAACTGAAGGTGAGCAACTGGGTTCCCCCAGCGCCCAGCCCAGGGGGTGAGGACCGGTAATGGTGGGGCG
>NW_020948739.1:7248533-7396127 GCF_900497805.2 Vombatus ursinus
GCTTTTGTTCTGTTCCTCCTCCAGGTTCTCCTCCTCCTCCTTCTCCTGAGTCACTCTCCACTTAAAGCCAGGGTTTTCCTGCGGCTTCGGGCCCCAGCACCTCACGCACGTTCTGTGTGGGACCCTAACACGTTACACCATCACTGAATCATTGGTCCTTGGGTCTGAAGAGGGACCCTCACATTCTCCTTCCTTAGGCACACATGCCCACAGAGCAGCGTTACTCAGAGGAGGAAGGCAGCTCCCTAGTGGGAGTACTAACATGGTCCGTGCCCTCCAGATACTCTTTCACCCCCCCCACCCCCCAGTTTGAAACCCACAGATAGAGAGCGACTCCTGTCCATTCCTAAAATACAGTTATCCTTGGGAGAGGTAATACACCTCAAAATGAATACGTTAGGTGATTTTATTGGTGAAAAAGGAAGAGCTTTTTGCTTATGCAGGTCAGCACCAGCGCTACAATTTATAGTCTCAGAAATGTGGGACTTTAACCTAAATCTTCCTGTCTCTAAGATCTACTCCCTTTTCCACTATGCTAAGATACCTCTCCATGAACGAGACAATATACGGAAAGCCTTTGGAGTCCTTAAATACTAAGTAAATGTCCGTTCTTATTGGGGGTGGGGGTGATGACCTACTGTGGTAGAGGAAGTTTCCATGTCATCCCTATAAATCACAGGTTCAGTCTTTATCTCTATCCTAGAAATACAGTCTTTCGTCTTGTTTACGATGGAGTTCAGATAGGAATGATCCTGGGACCATTGTCATCATCACTTGTGATACAGCAACAAGAGCTGTGGATTTGATGCCAAAAGGTTTGAAACCCAGCTCTGCAGCTTACTGGCAGTGGTACCTTGGGCAAGTGACTTAACTTCCCTAAGACCCAGTTTTCTCAACTGTAAAATAATGGGGTGTTGGATTATATCATCTCTAAAGCCCCTCCCAGCTCTAATGCAATGTATGATCTTATGATTGTGGGAAAGCAATTTCTATGGGAACAGAGGATAGAATGAGAGGATGCTTTAAAAAAAAATGGTACCTAAGGAGGAGAAAGCAAGCAAAGGGAGGTAGGTAATCACAACTGTACTGGACCTGCTCAGGTTTATGGTTCCTAATGTGTTATAAGGGCAGCTAAGTAGCACAGAGTTTGGGTTCAAATGTGGCCTCAGACAGTAGCTGTGTGACTCTGGGCAAATCAATTAACCCTGTTTGCCTCAGTTTCCTCTTCTGTAAAATGAGCCGGAGAAGGAAATGGCAAACCACTCCAGTATCTTTGCCAAGAACACCTCAAACGGGTCACGAAGAGTGAGACTCGGCTGAAATGACTGAACAACAGTGTGTTATAGATGTCATCTTTATTCGTTCTTGCAACAACTCTGTGTAGTAGGTAGTACACGTATTATCTCCATTTTATAGATGACAGATTAATAAATTTGCCCAGGAAGATATGGCTTGTAAGGAGCTAGAGCACCACAGGCCTGGAACCTCAAACTTCTAAATCCAAGTCCAATACTCTTTATACCATGCAGCCTCCATATCTTACCTGTACAGATACATGAAGGAGGAAAACAGAAAGGGGAGAAGACAGCCTCAGAAAAAGCTATGGAACACATTATGTGTACATCATATACATATGTAATATATGTATTGGTTAACAATGTCTTATATGTTTACTGGGCCAGACAGTGAAGGTTTTAAATGTTTGTCATAGGAAGGAGGGAAACAAGCATTTATTAAGTGCATACTGTTCACTAGGTACTTTACAAATATTATCTCATTTGATCCTTACAATGGTCCTGAGAGATAGGTGCTATTACTATCCTCACTTTACTTTTGAGGAAACTGAGGCAGGCAGTGGTTAAGTGACTTGCCTAGAGTCACACATTTAATACATGTCTGAGGCTGGATTTGAATTTAGGTCTTCTTGAATCCAAGCCCAGTACTTGTAATTATCTACTGTACCACTTAGTGACCAACAGCTTTTGGTTTGGCACTGAAATAACATCTCAGACATCCAGTGACAGAAGACAGAGAAATACTGGAGGACACTGGACAAGATCTTCCTCAGTTCAATTCAGTCCAACAAACTTTTATTAAGCACCTGCTCACAGTTCATTAGATTGTGAGCTCCTTGACGGTAGAGTGTCTTTTGCCTCTTTTTGTATCCCCAGAATTTAGCACAGTGCCTTTCATATAGTAGGTACTTAGTGTTTATTGATTGATCGATGTGCAAGGAAAGCTGTTGGATACTGGGGATACAACCACTAAAAAACCCAAACAGATTCTCCCCCAAGGAGGTTACTTTTTGCTGGGAGTAAAAGGAAAGGGAGATATGCAACATGTAAACAAATAAATACAAAATTGCTTTAGGAAACAGAGAGTGCCTTAAGGGCATTGGGAAAGACTTGCTTCCTGTAGCAGGTGGCACCTGATCGGAGCCTTGCAAGAATGTAAGGATTCTAAGATGCAGAGGTAAAGACGTCAGTCTATACAAGGTACAGGAATGTAGGGCATAATGGACCTAAGAGGTCTCTAGTCCAATGACTTCTTTTATAGGCAAGGAACCTGAGGTCCAGGGAAATTAAGTGACTCTCCCAGCAGTCAGTAAGATGGCTAGGATTGGAATCCAAGTCTTTGGACTCTCTGTGGAGCTCCTGCCACTGCATCCCTGGATCACAGTTTAAGTATACAGTGTCCATGGGTACTCTGGAAATGTGTGGATAGCTGTAGCTAATAGTAAATTCTCAGGCTGCTGCTTAATGTCTCCCTTGCCACCCTATAAATAAATAACCATGATTAAGGAGGAAGAGGGACATCCATTTGGGGTCTAGTTTTCTGAGAATTGTACAATGTCCCCAAATGTCCCTGTGGGGTTATAGGCCCTACCCTTTGACTAATTCCCAACTTTGCCTTGGGCTTCTTCTTTCTACAGAAATGAGTCCTAAGACCTTGCAGAGCAAGGCTTAATATGGAAATGTCACCCTTTTTGGAAGTGGGGCTTTCTGGGACATTATGAGGTGAGGCATCTAGTAATGGGCCAGCCATAAAGGAACAAAGGGAGTCCAGAACACAAATCTAGACTTGACCAAGACACTCTCAGAGCAAAAGTAAGCAGAAAATAGCACTTCAGAGTATAACAGGAGATCAAAAATGTACATCATCAATGGGTGAGAAATACTCAAGTGAGCATTTTAGTGAGACAGGAGATGGTGTGAGTCACTTCACTGTTTTCCTGAGTTGGCAAAATGACCCATCAGTGCCGATCTGAATTGGATGAGAAATCTGGGACGTGACTGTTCAGGGATAAACAGGATGGTCTCAGAATTTCTTGACTCTTTCTAGGACATTGAAATGGTGGCAGAAAGTAGCTGACAATTGAAATGGAAAAATTTGCCAGAGGAGTAGTACGTGTAACTACCTGTCCTGTCAGATGACATTGGAGAAGGTGGTTTCCTTGAGTCAGGTTTAATGATATAGGTTGATGTCTCTGTGAATGTATAAAGTCAGTGAAATGGAATCTTAGTTTGTCACCATCATGAAAGCATTTTTCCTTTCTTTCTTTCTTTTCTTTTTTTTTTTTTGGCTCTCAACCTGTGATTTTATCACCGTAGGGAACTCCTAGGGTAGGGATCCTCCCTATCTATGCAGATCAGCTTCTGTAAATTAGAGATAGATGCCCGGGCACTGGAAATGATTTGCCCATAGTTGTATAGCTCCTATGGGTCGGGAGCAGATCTTGGATACAGTTGTTCTTTAACCTGAGTCCATCATCCATGATGAAAAACTACTGGATTAGGTGTCAGGGGTGTGCTAGCTGTGGGGCTTGAAAAACTTTTTTGAGCCTCAGTTTTCTCATCTGTAAAATGTAAACAATCATATTTATACTATCACCCTCATACAGTTGTGTGGAAAGTGCTTTAACAACCTTAAGAAACTGTAGAAATGTGAGTTGGTATTGGAATCAAAAACCTGTGTTCATCTCAACCCTACCATTAACTAGCTTTATAATTGAGCATGGCAAAGCCACTTAGCCATGTGAGCCCAAGTTTTCTCATCTATAAAAGAGAAACAATGATTCTCTACCTATGGAGCAGAAACTGTCTTTTTTCCTTTCTTGGATATTTAGAGCTTAGCACAGTGCCTGGGAATGGTTGATTTGACTTGAAATTATAGGCTTATTGGGAGAAAAGTCATACTAATTATAACTAGAATTTATATAGCACTTTAAGGTTTGTTGTTGTTGTTCACTTGTATCCTACTCTTCATGACTCCTATTTGGGTCATGAGTCCTAAGGGTTAGGGTTAGAATGGAGATATTGGAATGGTTTGCCACTTCCTTCTCTAGCTCATTTTATAGATGAGGAAACTGGGGCAAACAGGGTTAAGTGACTTTCCCAGAGTCACACAGCTACTAAGTGTCTGAGGCCAGATTTGAATTCATGAAAATCAGTTTTCTTGACTCTATTCACTGTGCCACTTTAAGGTTTACAAGGTGCTTTTAATACATTATCTGATTTGACCCTCACAGTAACCCTGAGATGGTGGTATTATTATCCCCATCTACAGAAGAGGAAACTGAGGCAGACAAGGATTAAGTAACTTGTCTAGGGTCACAAATCACACAGCTAAGAAGTCTCTGAGGCAGGACTGGAACTCCTCCAGGTCCAGAGTTCTAGCCACTAGCTACCTGGGTCCTTTATAAACCCATGTTGTAGTAGAGAGAAAACTAAACTTGGAGTTGGAGGGTCTGGGTTTGAGACCCAGCTCTGCCACTCATTAACATGACTCTGGGGAAGTCGATAAACCTCCTTGGACCTCAGTTTCCTTATTATGTGGTGTTGATGATGCTTGTATAATCCATCTCAAAAGACTGTTGTAAGGGTCCAATGAGATCCTATAATCATAATGCACTATTTAAGTGTGAATTATGAACATAGGTTTTGTTTGGTCCTGTGATTTCATTGATAGAAGGAACTCCCGACGAGGAAACTGTCTTTACCAATGCAGATCAATCCAAACCAATAAACGTTTTTTAAAAATTATTTATTTTTAGTTTTCAACATTTGTTTTTATAAGATTTTGAGTTCTAAGTCCCCCATCCCTCTACTCCCTCCTCCACAAGACAGCATGCAATCTGATATAGGTTATATATATATACAATCATATTAAACATATTTCCACATTAGTCATGCTGTGAAAGAAGAATCAGAACAAAAGGGAAAAACTGTGAGAAAGAAAAAACACAAAAAAAACAACAACAAAAAAGAGAAAACTATATGCTTCAGTTTGCATTGAGACTCCATAGTTCTTTCTCTGGATGTGGGTAGCATTTTCCATCATGAGTCTTTTGGAGTTGTCTTAGATCATTGCATTGCTCAGAAGAGCTAAGTCTAACAAAGTTGATCATCGCACAGTGTAGTTACTGTGTACCATACTCTCCTGGTTCTACTCACTTCACTCAGCATCAGTTCATGTTAAGTCTTTCTAGGTTTTTCTGAAATCTGCCTGCTTTCCATTTCTTATGGAACAATAGTATTCTATTACATTCATATACCACAACTTGTTCAGCCATTCCCCAGTTGAGGGGCATCCCCTCAATTTCCAATTCTTTGCCACCACAAAAAGAGCTGCTATAAATATTTTTGTACATGTGGGTCCTTTCCCTTTATGATCTTTTTTGGGATAGTGACCTAGTAGTGGTATTTCTGGATCAAAGGGTATGCACATTTTTATAGTCCTTTGTGCATAGTTCCAAATTGTTCTCCAGAATGGTTGGATCAGTTCACAACTCCACCAACAATGCACTAGTGTTCCAATTTTCCCACATCTTCTCCAAAATTTATCATTTTCCTGTTTTGTCATGTTAGCCAATCTGACAGGTGTGAGGTGGTACCTCAGAGTTGTTTTAATTTGCATTTGTCTAATCAATGTGATTTAGAACATCTTTTCATATGACTGTAGATAACTTTAATTTCTTCATCTGAAAACTGCTTGTTCATAGCCTTTGACCATTTATCACCAATAAACATTTATTTAGCACCTTCTATGTACCAGGTACTGTGCTAAGTGCTGGGGATACAATTTTATCTTGAATTTTTAAAATATTTTATTTTTTCCAATTACATGTAAAAGTCTGGGCACACAATTCATGAAACGAAAGACAGTCCCTTCCCTTAAGGAGCTTACAATTTCATGGTGGGGGTTGGGGTGTGTGGGGGAGATAAACAATACACAAAAGGAGGCAGGAAAGGGGAGTAGTGTTGGAAGACCAGGGTGTACCAGCCCAGGAGCATCTTGTTCTATGTGGTTGAAGCCAGCCAAAGCAGCAGATAAAAAGTGGAGTGATCTGAGATTCCAGTTTCTGCCCTCTATAAAGGACGGCATTAGGAGGAGTTTGGTACTCCACCCTCGAGCCTTCCAATCAGAGGAGAGAGGAGGATGAGGGAGGTGATGTCAATAGGGCTTGAGTTAGCAGCATGGTGGTGAGTTCAGAAGAAATGAGATTAACCTGGGAGGGGCATCTTGTTCTAGGGAACTGAAACTAGGCAGGGAAGCAGAGGCAAAGTGGAGTGATATGAGAGTCCAGTTTCTGCTCTCTATAAAGGAAGACATTGGGAGTCATTTGGTATTCTACCTTCCAGTTAGGCAAGAGATAAGACTGAAGGAGGTGGTGTCAGAATTAAGGCTTGTGTAAGCAGCATGGTAGTGAGCTCACAGCAGATGAGCTTAACCTGCCAGAGGCTTCTGGTTTTGTAGAGTAGAAACCAGACAGGGCAGTAGATGCAGAGTAGAGGTCAGCAGCTATGGACAGTTGCCAGAAGAATTCAGAAGGTAAATAATTTGTAAGAAGTCATATAGATAATGTGGACTTTAATATGGTCTTTCCCAATTCTGAGGCTTACTTAATCACATTGACTTGAATATTAATATGAATATTAATAATATACTCTAAAATATTATGCATAAGCATGAACTGATTGGTAATTAACCAACAAGTATTTATTAAGAACTATGTATGTGTCAGGCATTGCACTGAATACTGGAGATATGAAGATAAAGGTACAATAGTCCCTGCCTGTCAGGAGCATATGTATTTGCAGAAAAGACAACATGTACATGTATATATATAGGAATATATGATCCATGAAGCTCTTTGAGGGAAGGGCTATATCATCTTTCATCATACCAACACTGCTAGTATCCCCAGAATCTAATGCAGTACATACATGGGGGTCATTTAATAAATGTTTGTTGAATGAATGTGTGACTTAATCCTAATCCTCTTCCCTGTCCTTAACAATCAGAGCCCCTATAATGCAAGCGCTGTCCTGTTAAACAGCTTGCTGATAATTTATTCTCATAATGCTTTCTTCTATTAATACTGCTGTTTAAGTATGATGTTTTACATCTAGAATATTGTGTCTTTTCTGGTCTTCATGCTTCTAATCTCTCTCCCTTCCGATCTATTATTTATCCTCCTATCATACTGATCTTCCTAAAATGCCTCCTTAATTATGTCATGCTCAACAACCTCTCATGGCTCCCTGTTGCCTGCTACATCAAATACAAACTCTTTAGCTTGACTTTCAAAGCCTTTCACATAATCTGGCCCTACCCTTCCAATCTAACTTTTTTCATACCATTATCCAACAAATACTCCTCTAGTCACATTGATATCACTGATTCTGAACACACCATACTCATTTCCACCTGTATTGTTTTACTCATGACATTCCACCCCTCTACTACCATGTGGAATGAATGCCCTTCCCTATCTTCTAGCTATCCAAATTCTTTCCTTTTGTTCAGTCATTTTTCAGTTGTATCCAACTCTCCATGACCCCATTTGGGGTTTTCTTGGCAAAGACACTGGAGTGGCTTGCTATTTCTTTCTCCAGCTCATTTGACAGATGAGGAAACTGAGGCAAAGAGGGCTAAGTGACTTGACCAGGGTCACACAGCTAGTAAGTGTCTGAGGCCAGATTTGAGTTCATGAAAATGAGTCTTCCTGACTCCAGGCCTGTCGAGCTATCCCCTGTATCACCCAGCTGCCCTTTTTCCTTTTCTAGCTATCCAAATTCTGTCCATTCTTTAAGGATTATCTCAAATGCACCTCTTCATAATCTTTTCCTTACTATCTCAGGGCAAACTTTTTTTTTTTAATCTTCTGAATTTTTATTGACTTTTTAGTGAGGTCCTTACAGTTAGGCACTTAATTTTCCTCTAATTGTCTCATGCTCATTCTTTTTATCTTTCCAAATAAATGATAATGACCTTGTGATCAGGGACTTGGGTACTACAGTGCTGAACACAGAGTAGTTACTGAGTACATAATTGATTAATTGATTACAGACTTAGGTTTGATGACAAATTATAGATCCAGGGCTAGAAGGGACCTAAGAGGTCATCTAGTCTCTCATTTTACAGATAAGGAAACTGAGGCCCATAACTTTGACACTTACCACATGTATACCACATAGACAAGTCTTCCATCTATGCATACAAGTGATACTTTGGTAGGGGAGATGTTCAAGACAACATATTTATTCCCCAAAATGTCTTTGGACTAAAAGTGTTGTTCATTTAAGACAAACCTCTAAAATTATTTTCTTTCTGGAACCTGAGCGTGAGCTCAGGGTGCTCAGTTTAAAAGGTGAATGGAAATCAAGGAGATCAAGGAGATCAAGGAGATGCAGGCTTAGGATGATAGATGGATGGAAGAACTAGGGTGGAGGGGGATGAATACAGACAGACAGAAAATAATGATGGGTGAGCAGCACGTATAGACAAGAGAACAAAAATCAGAACAGGGTAATCAAAAGCTCCATAGAATGGAGCTGCAGTAAACACATAAAAGCCACATGGATGCTAGCCCATGATGAACCCAAGCTGAGGAAGGATAAAGAAATCTCAGAGAGAATGACAAAACCATCCCTTAACAGTTCTGGGCTCTCGGAAGGCTGAAAGGCTGTCTGTCTGTCTTTCTCCTTCATCCCAATTCCTTGCCCCACCTAATTATTATGCTTAGAAATTCAGGATGGTTAACTGGAAGCCAAACACAGCGCTGCTGATGAAAGCAACCGTCAGGCATGTGATCACCATCACCTAATAACTTGATCGAATTTCTTACTTTCTATCATTAAATGCTTTCTGTTTTGAATTTATGTTTCTGGTCAATTGGGCTGGGAAATGCATAGATTGGACGTTGCTGAGCATAGGATTTAAACAGATAAGAGACCCATAGAAAGCCAGAAACCTGGGTCTACCTTTCATAAAATCATAGTAAAAGGAGAGGGGGTCACAGGTACTACCCTTGTGCCCCTAAGCTCTAAGGATTGTCCTAAGGCAAGGATTCTTAACCAGAGGTCCAAGGGTACCTGAATAGATTTCAGGGGGCCTGTTTACTTGGATGGAAAAACAATTACATTTTTATTTTCACTGACCTCTAGCTGAAGTGCAGTATTCTCTTTAACTAGTTAGAAATATTCTGAGAAGGGGTCCATAGGTTTTACCGGACTGCCAAAGGGATCCATGACCCCAAAAAGGTTACAACCTCTACTAAGAAAAACGTTTTTGTTCACTCTAAAATGCCATACAAATGTGAGAAATTGTTATTATTCCTTCTGCTCTGATAAACATATCAGAAAACCCTCTGCTAATGTCAGCATTTCTGCAGCACAGGCAATGTCAGCAGCCTTCTGGGCGTGTCCCCAAGTAAATGACATCTCCTCCCATACCTCTGCGGCAGCTGCATGGTGCCCCACAAGAACAGTTTGCAAGGGAGGCTTGCCCGGGATGGTCACTAGCCCCACAAAAACACACCAGTTCAGCTGGGCACAATGCAAGAATCCAAGGTTAACTCAGGCAGTGCTGACAGAAAGCACCAACCAATGGCACACAGGGGTAGCACATTTTCTATGAAAAACCCCAACAGAACAAGACAGATCGAGAGCTAACCTAACACCATCTGCCACAGCCAATATTGTAGCTCTCTGCAAGAATCTCATTTGCATCTTCTAGGAGGATGATTACAGCCACCAGTGAAATCATAGGGAATGAAAGACCACATAAAACAGGTTGGTGTGTCAATGATCTGATGCGATAGGGATTTCTGTCCTCACACAAGTCCATCATTAGAACACCAGAAACACAGAAATTCTGTGACCCGGTAAAAACCTGCAGGCCTATTAAGCAATGAGAGAATTTCCCTTAAATGTCTGTGCTAAGCAGCTTGAACAAAGAGGCGGAGGGATTGGCCCAGAGAAGAAAGAAAAGAATAATAAAGCTTAAAATGCCCCATTTGCTCTTGGTTCTTCTGGCTTCTTTGGCCTGGTCTTCCCCACCCTGATAAAGTGCTGCATTTCTAGTGAAACACTCATTTTTTTTCTTTTGAGCTTGGGGTGGGGAGGGGAAAAGGAAATAAAAAATAATTTGCCTTCCTCTTCGTGCTTGCGTCTGCCCACAGACAGGGAATAGAATTGTAAAGAGAGAGAACAGAATAAATACAAAGGCTGATCCAGAATAGTGTTTTTTTCCTTATTCATGAGGAATAGAATCTGGGATGCTGGAAGGATGGTAGTACCTTTGACAGAAATGGGGAAGATTGAAAGGGAGATGAGTTGGTTTTTTTTTTTTTTTCGATTTTTGTTTTTTGCTAGGCAATGGGGTTAAGTGACTTGCCCAGGGTCACACAGGTAATAAGTATTATGTGTCTGAGGCTGGATTTGAACTCAGGTCATCCTGACTCCAAGGCCGGTGCTCTATTCACTGTGCCACCTAGCTGCTCTGGAGATGAGTTTTAAGGGAAAGATAATGAGCTTTGTTTTGAACATATTGAGTTTAAGATGACTCTGGGACATCCAGATTGAAATGTCTAGTAGACAGTAGGGGAAAGATTAGGATTGGATATATAGCTCTGGGAGTCGTCTGTGTAGAGATGATAATTAAATCCATGAAAGCTCATGAAATCAGTAAGAGACAGTTTAGAGAGAAAAGAGTAGAGATGTTAGGTCAAGGTTTTGAGTGGCACTTTACATGTAGTCTGCTTCATTAGAATATATGTTCTTTGAAGGCAGGAATTTTTTCCACCTTTCTATATATGCCCTGTGCTTAGCATAGTGCCTCACACATGGTAAATACTTAATAAATGCTTGCTGATTGACTTACTGGCTGACAAATGTACCATCTGGATGATGTACCAGGAAAGGAGATGGAGAAGGAACAATTGTGCAGGTAGGGAGAGTGCCTGAAGAGAGGAGTGTGATCAAAAGCCCAGAGAAGCCAGAATATGCAGAAAGAGAGGGTGGTCAACTGGATCCAATGAGGGAAATAGGTCAAGAAGGATGAGGATTCAAAAAGAGCATCATATTTGGCAAGAGACCAGAGCACAGGCTTCCAACTTCAACCACTCCTCGCACTTGCAGGTCAAGGCTTTTATCTCCTTTCACAATTCTAGGCAGTCCTAAAGAGATGGGGATGTCTTTCTAATACTATGGTTAATGAGCTCCTACCAGTATGCTTCTTCCATGATTATCAGTTGATATCAATCTGTAAGGCAGACTTTCTTAGCTTTTAGTTAGGGCTATTTGCTAAAGTGCTAGAGTAAGAACAGTTAGTACAAAATATTGCACACACACACACACACACACACACTCACACAGAGCTGGGTCCAAAGATTGTGACTCTCTTATCAGTATGTGCAGGATAGAGGGGAAAGTGTCTCAAGTTTAGAGAGTACAAGTGGCAGAAAGGCAACAGTTCCTGGAAGTCCTCAGTGTGTTCCTTAGGTGTGATGTTGCTTTTCTGTTGGCGTCTTCATAGAGCCTTGAATATGAATTCTTGCCTTGCATCCAGTTTGTCCCCACCTCCAAATGCACGCACTGCCACCAGCGATTGCTGTCCCACATTTTCTGATCATCTAAAATCTACAGGTTCCTTCTCTGGTCAAGTACTTTCGTCTCCTCCCCACCCTCCAAGCAATTCCTTCTCATTTGTCTGGATACTTCTAATGCCAAGAAACTAGGTGCTCTAACTACTGATTTCATACTGGCTTGATGGTTTTATACAAGCCCCATAGGGCATGACCAGATCCTTCCCCCAATCAGAACAGACTTCCTGGACCTCGAGTTGAAATGCCGGAGATATCAAGGCCTTGGGTACATTTAGTTCGTGCCTCTGATCAAATGATTGTTATCACCTGACAGCATAGCATCTCACCGCTTCCCTTAAGTGGGATGTGGATGATTCATTGATAATCACCCCGTAACCACTCTTACACTGGGTAACTTTGGAGAGAGCCATTTCAGATGAGTGATGAGAGAGAGGGAATGATAATGTTGTAATCTGTTAGAGTAGACAGGAGGGGATGAGATCAAGGGCACATGGAAGGGGTTAGCTGTAGATCTGTCTTGTTTTATTAGAGTTTTTAATAGAAAACACCCTTGTGTACTGTTGGTCTGTGCCTTCAGTCAGCACCACTACAAGTTAACCCTTGACCCTTGTATTCTGTTTGACAGCTGAACTAGTATTGTCTGAGACCAGATTAGAATTCTGGTCTTCCTGACTGTAAGTCCAGCATTCTAACCATTGTGGCACCTAGCTGTGTGTGTGTGTGTGTGTGTGTGTGTGTGTGTGTGTGTGTAGTGTACACTCACATATACACATAAAAGTATGTGTATATGTATTATACATATAATGCATATATTGTATATATATATGTATATATAATACACATACAGATATATGTACTTTGTATATATTTGTATTTAATTTATATTGAATAAATTTATTTTATGTCTTACATATATATGTACTTTGTATATATTTGTATTTATTCAATTTATATTTATGACATATATGTATGTTCTTGTCTCCTCCATTAGAATGTAGTTCCATGGGAGTAGGGATTATTTCATTCTTTATACTTTTATTCCCAGTACCTCATATAGTACCCAGCACATAGTGTACACTTAATACTTATTTGTTGATTAATAAGCATTATCTCCATTTTACAGATGTGGAAACATTATTATCTTCACTTTATAGGGGCATTAAGGGATTTGCCTATAGCCATTAATTGAGAAATGAGCAGAAGTTAGGAATAAGTCAAATGTAGGTCTTCTGAACCCAGTTTCAGTATCATTTCCATGACACCACTACATAATGGAGGGAATCAAGGCTCTGTCAGTACTTTCAAGATATAACATGCTTAACTCACAAAGGACAGACTTTCCTGTTAGACTTTGAAACCGAACTCTGATTCATAAATTTGCTAATTGTTCTTCCTTGCTGGAGAACAGTCTTTAGTAGGAACAGAGGCATTGTGTTCTCTTACCATCAAAACCTACTTCTCTCTGCTTACTTACCAGCTGTGATCTCAGGCCCACCCACGCTCTGGGAATAGTTGTTGCTCTTTGCAGAAGCATTTAAAGAGATCTTGGTTGAGACAGACTTTCCTTAGAATCAGGAATCCTGGTGCTCTGATTGCTGGTATCCTAGCCTGACATTTACCTATTTAAATTTTGGGCCCTTCCCCTGTCCTGACCTTTGATAGCTCCCTGCCCCTTAGACTGTGAGTAACCTACCTACATGGCATAGTGCATAGAGTGCCAGGCCTAGAGTCAGGAAGACCTGAGTTCATATCTGGCCTTAGGCACTTACTAGCTGTGTGACCCTGGGCAAGCCACTTAACCCTGTTTCCTCAGTTTCCTCATCTGTAAAATGAACTGGAGAAGGAAATGGCAAACTACTCCAATGTCTTTGCCGAGAAAACCTCAAAAAGAGTCATGAAGAGTCTGAAATGACAGAACAACAACAAATAGATATACACACACACATATATCTATATATAATATAATATAGAATATGTATGTATATACAGAATAAACATAAAGATTAACACAGATAAATGCAAAATACTTAAATACAAGGTAGCTAGGGAGGGAGGGCACTAGTATTTGGAGGGATCAAACAAGGCTTCATGTAAGAGTTGGAAGCTGAGCCGAATCATGAAGGAAGAGAGGAGATTCTATGAGGCGGAGGTGAGGAAAGATAACAATCCAATATGAAGGACAGCCAGTGCAAAGGAACAGTGATAGGAGATGGAGTGTTGTGTAGGAGAAACAAGGAAAAGGCAACTTTAGATGGAACACAGTGCAGGAGTAGGAGGATGAGGCTGGAAAGATAGGTTGGGGTCAGATTGTAGAGGGCTTTAAAATCTCAACAGAGGAGTTTACATTTTGGTAGTAAGGACCACGAGACTTAGTTGAATAGGAGAAGTCACATGGTTAGGTCTATGTTTAAGGAAAATTACTATGGCAGCAGTATGCAAGATGGATTGGGGGGGGGCAAATGTGGGACAGGGAGTCCAATAAGGAGGCTAATTTAAAACCTAAAGCTTAAGTTTCTGGACTTTAAGCTAAAGAGAAGTGGTATAGTCCATTCTTCTTATGGGGAAGAAACTCAGTTAAGAGCTTCAGGTAAAGCCAGAAGCTAGAAGTAGAGAGAAACCCTGTTCCCTGTGGGAGCAGCCCCTTACAGTGACATTCAGAAGAGCAGAAAGATGCCCAATCGAGGCTATGTGCCCAACAGGGCGAACATACCATATGATGCCAATGGGGAACAGATCTCACCATCACCAGAAGGCGTCAGTAGCCCTGCAGCATCACAACTAGGAAGGGCCTTTCCATATGGTTGCCCTGGCCACATATGTACCCTTCCACATGTGTACCCTGGTCACAGACATGTTCCCTACATATCTAATTTTCCGTATGTGTTTCCTTGGCACATCCACTCTCTCCGCTGAAGGTGTGTGCAATTATGAGAAGATGTGCCCGACAGTGGAGGATAAATGTTTTCTTGCTGCTTTCTTTTTTATGCACAGACAGCATGGTGGGGTGGATAGAGAACTGGCCTCAGAATCAAAAAGATATCGGTTCCAGTACTGCCTAGACAAGTCCATCTCTCAGTGTCCTTGGCAATTTTCTAAGGTCCTGACTTGCAGAGATGGTAATGACCTGCATGGGTAGGAGGAATTCCCTTATCTGGGAGGACTCTATAGTGATGGTATTGCAAATACAACCACCTCTCCCCTACCCCCAACCATTTCTTCCTGCTATTTCAGTAAATGCTTTTGCTTTAGGGGGAAAAAAAGAAAGCAGGTCAATTAATTTGTGGGGAAAGGAAGGCAGCAATTGTTTCAACAGCCCTGCTTAGGGCTACCTAATCATGTGCTGGGCTACCTGATGCAGACACCTGTTTGGACCTCTGACATTTTGTCATTATCTGGTTTTACCATCATCTATGTGGTTACTCCTGTTCCTCACCACTTGTAGACTTGGCATGACACTTAGCCTTTTGAAAAAGGGAGGAGAAAGAAGGAAGGATGGGTAAGATAGGGTATAATTGGCATTGGCACATTGTGGTGGTAACACTGACATTTATGTCATGCTTTCAAGCTTGCAAAGAGCTCAATGCACATGACTTCATTTGAGCTTCACAACAAACTTGTGAGGTAGCTAGTACAGGTATCATTAGCCCCATTTAACAGATGAGGAAACTGAGGCTCAAACAGGTTAGGTGACTTGCCCATGGTCACTTGGCTAGAAGTTGTTAGCAATGGAATTTGAACCCATGCTTCTCTCACTCCAAGTCCATTATACCAAGTCAATGGGCAATCAATAATAATGGCTAGCATTTTATATAACACATTAAGGTTTGCAAAGTACTTTATATGTGTCATGTTATTTGATCCTCACATACACCCTGGGAAGTAAGTGGCTATTATTATCACCATTTGATAGATGAGGAAAATGAGTCTAAGAGGTTTTAAATGACTTGCATGGGGACACACAGCTAGAAAATGTCTGAGGCAGGCTTTGACCTCACTCTAAATTTAGCAGTCTATGTACTATACCATCTAGTTGCATCTGAAAATGCAGAGGCTACAAATTTTTAAAAAAATTCTACAGCTTTAATGATTTTTTAGAAAACCGTATAAGGCAGCTTTAATCAAATAAGGTTTGTAAGAGCCACCGGAAGGGAAAAGAAAACCTCATCTAGAATAATAATTAGAGGAAACTCCTTCAAAACTTAGGACTTTCCCTCATGCAGGAAGAAGTCACAAATCAAGGTGACAACTTCACAAGCTTCTAGGAAGCTTGAGGTCTTGCCAGAGGAGTGGGGTACTCAGGTCGCTCCAGAATGGGCTTTTAATCACTGGGCTTGTGGACCAAGCAGTGTCTTAGCAGCTAGGGCCATTCCAACTGGGCTTTAGCGGGCTCATTGCAACACACCAGATGTCATGAGCAAGAATGAACAAGACAGGAAGGGGCCCTGTCGCGGGGCAAGGGGTATATTTACACACTGAAACAGAAAGGGTTTCTTCAGAGCTGCTGTGGGCAGCTGGGGAGGGGGGAGGAAGAGGGGAGAAAACGGCTACTCTCCCTCCTCTCCTCAGTCCTCTCATCCTCCCTATAGCCGCCTCTTACTCATCTCCAAGAGCCACCTTCAGCTTTTCAGTCCTACCATTCACCTACTGGGTTCTGAGAATGGTTTTCTGAAACTAGGTGAAGGCAAAGAATCAAAGAATTTATTCAGCCTGTGTCCAGAGCTATGTGAAACCCAAAGTCTCAGGTTCAGAGAATGTACAGTAAAAGGTGGCAGAAATAGCTTCTTTCTAGAAAGAGCTTCTCTGAGATATATATATGTCAACATGAAGAGATGCTGGGACATTAGAACCTAATTTTAAACATTTTTTCTTAGACTGTCACTTCATTTTTTTGTTGTTATTTCCTCAAATAAACTATAGATTGATTCAGGAATTGGTATTTTCTAAGGAGCTGGGGAAGTGTTTTCTTCTTCTTATTTTATATATATATTTTTAAAATATCATTTCAGCAATTTCAGAATGATTTTAAAGAACAAGTAAAGAATCATAGGGTCACAGACTTAGATTTGGAAGGGACTTTACAGGTCATTTGACAGATGAGGAAACGGTCACACAGGTAGGTAGGTGGTAGAGCTGAGATTTTAACCAAAGTCCTTTAGATCTAAATCCTGTTCCCTTTCCACTGTATCTTTATGCAATTTCAGACATGATTTTCTGAAAAATGTTGAAATAGCTACTCCAACCTGAAGATAAGAGAAAAAAAATGGAAAATGAAAGGTCAGATACTAGAGATTGATATGGGGAGTTGTTTAGATGAAGACAATGGAGACTGATGAGTAATTATAGAATTCAATCCCTGGTCCTGCACTGGGACACATCCTTTCCCTCCTTTCATCTCGTAAAGAGATATACCTTATACCTTATATATGTATATATATAAGGGTATACCTTATATATGTATATATATACACCTTATATATGTATATATATATATAAGGGTATACCTTATATATGTATATATAAGGGTATACCTTATATACGCATATATATAAGGGTATACCTTGTATACGCATATATATAAGGTATACCTTATATATGCATATATATATAAGGTATACCCTTATATATGTGTATATATATAAGTTATACCCTTATACCTTAAACATTCTAGACCCAAACTCAAGGGATTTCTGTTAGTGAACCAACTCTATAGAAATCTAAAGTGATAGACTCTGAAATTGGAAGGGAACTTGGAAACTATCAACCTAGACTTGAACAAGAAACCCCTTATCAGATGCCCAACAAGTGATCATACAGTGTCGTTTGAAGAACTCTAGTAACAGGTAGTTGGCTACCTTATGAGGCAGCCTATTTCACTTTGGGACAGTTTGGAGTTGTTGGCAAAATTTCCTTATCTAGAGTAAAAAAAATCTATCTTTCTATACCTTTTATTCTTCTTCCCTAGCTTTGCTTGTTGGGACCATACAGGACAAGTATTTCCCTTCTCCTACATGACCATAGTTCCACTCCCAATCTAAGCTTCTCTTCTCCAAGATAAACATCCCCCATTCCATCTATCCAGCTTTGTGTAGTGTAGTTTCTGGTCCTTTCACCATCAACAGTACCATTCTGTGGATGAACTCCAAGAATCAGTAGCCCTCATAAATATGATACCCATTCAGTACCCATAAGAAATATGGTAACCTGATCCCTTATTTTGTTTCCACTCTGCTTATATTTTGCCTCCCTGCCATGCATGCTACAGTCTAGACACACTGGTCTTCGTGCTGTTCCTCACACTCAGCACTCCATCTCAAGATTCCATATTGTTGCATCGACTGGCCTCCACTCCTAGAAATCCTCCTCACCTCCACCTCCTCACTCCCCTGGCTTCCTTCAATACTTAGTTCAAATCTCACCCTTTACAGGACGCCTTTTGCAGTTTTCTAGACCATCTCCTCCCACTTACTAGTATTTCCCTTATGAGATTGCCAACCATTTGCACTGAATATATCTCATGTGTACATAATTATTATCTTACATGTACATAATAATTATTATGTTGTCTCTTCCATTGGAATGTGAGCTCTTTGGGGGCAGGGATTGTGTTTTTACCCTACTAAGTGCTTAGCAAGTACCTGGCCCATAGTAATTGCTTAATTTAAAAAAAAATGTCCAAGTGTGGTGGTACATGTCTGTAATCACTGCTACTAGGGGAGGCTGAAACTGGTGGATCACTTGAGCTCCAGAGTCCTCAGCTGGAGTAAGACAAAAGCCAATTAGCTGTCTGCACTAAGTCTGGAATCAGTTTAGCAATTCTCTAAGACACGGGGGCCATTAAGCTGCCTAAGGAGGAGCAAACCAACCCAGGCTGGGAACTGAGCAAATCAAATCTTCCATGCTGATTGAAGTGGAATTGGGCCCTGAAGTGTCCACTGTATCTCCAGCCTAGGGTGGATAGGGTGATCCAGACTTCTAAAACAAAAACAAAAACAAAAAACCCAAACAAGTGCTTGTTGATTTACTGTTAGAACTGAACATAGCACTCTAGATGTGGTCTGACCAGGACAAAGTACAGTAGAACTATCAACTCCATTATTCTAGTCACCATTTTTATTATTATATTCTAAGATTACACTGGGGCAGCTAGGTGACCCAGTGAATAGAGTAGCATCCCTGGAGTCAGGAAGATTCATCTTCTTGAGTTCAAATCCAGTCTCAAATACTTTCTCGCTGTGTGACCCTGGGCAAGTCACTTAACTGTTTGCTTCAGTTCCTCATCTGTAAAATGAGCAGGAGAAGGAAATGGCAAACTACTCCAGAATCTTTTCCAAGAAAACCCCAAATAGGGTCATGAAGAGTTAGACATGACTGAACAACCATGAAAAAGATTAAGTTATTTTTGTTGTTGTTGCCTTGTTGACCCACACAGAGTTTACAGTTCTGTAAAACCGGCCCCAGGTCTTCTTCACATAAAATAATAGAATTTTAAAGCTGAGAGACTCAAAGAATATCTAATCATCAGAGAGGTAGAATGATACACTAGAATGATCAATGATTCTTGAATCAGAGTTCCTGGGTTTAAAACCACCTTAGACACTATCTGTGTGACCTTGGCCAAGTAGTTTAACTTTCCTTGGCCTCAATTTCCCCCTCTGTAAAGTGGGGATAATAATAGTATCTACCTCAAAGGGTTATTGAGAGGATCAAATATATATAAAATATGTGTATAAATGTATATAAAGTGTTTTGTAAACATTAAACTGCTATGTAAGTGCTAGGTATTATTATTAAAATATAGAGGTTGGACTAGATGCTGTCTAAAGCCTCTTCCCACTCTAGTTCTACTCATTTTACATGTCAGGGACCTGAATCCACAAAGTTGATTTGTCCAGGTTCCCACTACTTATTAAGTGGAAGTTAGTATTCAAAGGCCTTCTAATTCCAAATCCAAGGCTCTTTCTAACACAACACACTGCTTCTCTGTTGTCTTGTTAGACTTCTAAAATTTTTTGTCCATATCAAATTCCATTTTACTAGCTTTGGCCTATCATTCTAGTCAGTTGAGATCATATTAGACCATGAGTCTGTTATTCGATGTATTAGCTATCTTTCCCAGCTTTGCATCATTGCATTTATGCCAACTCATTGGTAAAAATGCTGAGTGACAAAGGTAGGACAGAAACCTTCAGTTACTACCTAGAGTCACTACCTAGAGAGTTACCATCAATCCATTAACCACTACCCTTTGAGTCTAGTCAAAAAACAGGTTATCTATCTATTTGGATTATCTTCTACTTAACCTCTTTCCTTCATGTCCACAAAACAATTAAAAGAAATCATCAAATGCCTACCTAAAATCTATGTCTATGTCATTATCCCAATCGATTAGACTGGGAGCCCTATAAAAAAAGGAAATAAGCCTTTTCTCACTTGATCTGTTCTTGATGAACCTACATTGGCTCTTAATGATCACCACTTTCCCTTTCTAAATTCTCAGATACCATCCCTTTAATAATATACTCTAGATTTTAATAATGAGAAAGAGTATTAGCTCTCTGCCATTTTCAGCTTTTACTGTATTGTTTGACTTTCAGTTGGAAGTTATCGAGAAGGAGGAGATCAGAAGTTTGTTTAGATCAGTGAAATAATATTGGCTGGATAATTCCCTGAAGACTTTGGCTATATTTTGAACCATCAGCTGAGAAGTGAAAGGTCTTATATTAAATGCCTTGGGCAGCTAAGTAATACTTCATTTCACTCTTCTGCTTAAATGCTCCAAGACAGAAAAATTCAATCATTTCTGAATTGACTGGTTCAGACATCAGCTCTCGCCAATTCTTTTGTTAATATCTGGAATACTATAAATCTTACTCACTAGAAGAGATGTAAATTTGTGAAAATTCTGAGGTATATGTAGGTAGTTAATCAAGATAGCCTGGTCTACTTGATAATTTAAGGAAGATGAGACTTTGTTTGGGATTTAATTGCTTCTCTCTATGGAAGGTATGGTTATGCCCGTTAACAACTTGGTTGAAAGAATTGAAGCCATCTTCTGGGCCTGGATTCTTGTCTACCCATTTGCAGCACATTGAGGATGTCATCCTCTGGGGATGATTTGATTTGCTCAGGCCATTGTAAATCAGAGCCGCTAGGTTCTTCAGAGTGATCCAGTGAGAGCTGAGAGCAAACTTTTGCTCCTGGAAGTTGAAGCCTGTACATTGGCACAGCCTCCCAAGGACCAATCCTAGGGCATCCCCCAGCATCATCTCTCCTTCCCATACCCACAGATGACAGTCAGTGAAAACTGAGTATCTCAACGTAAACATAGCAGCACCCAAGAGAATTTAGAGAGTAACAAGAGTTCTTGGATTCTAAATTTCTGGCCCGAGAGATAGAGAGAGAGTGACAGAACAGCTTTATCACAGAGATGGCAGACATGGAGGGTGGAACCATGTGACTAAGTTGTAGGAATTCCTGAATCCTAGGCTATTAGGAGGGAGGGTAATGGTGAGAGTTTCTAAAACCTTTTAAAAGATCGTCAGGATCCTGGATCTGTGCAGTAAAATAAAGATTGTCCTATACCCAACATGCATTGTTACCTGGAATACTTGTATGGGAACTGAGGGCTCTTTTATACACATCAATGGAAATCTAGCTATGCACCATATTTTTAGATTATTTGAGGAATTCAGGGTAGAGACAACACTAGACAAAGAGTTACAATTTTTGGAAAAACCGCCAAGATTTATGGGGCAGCGAGGTGGTGCAATGGATAGAGCACCGGCCCTGAAGTCAGGATGGACCTGAGTTCAAATCCGGCCTCAGACCAAACACTTGACACTTACTAGCTGTGTGACCCTGGGCAAATCACTTAACCCCAATTGCCTAAAAAAAAAATTTAACCTAGACTTTATAAACTTAGAACTTGGAATTCTAAACCATAAGTTACATATAGAATATTTAAGTACAATTTCATTATTGCAATTAAAAGAAAAGGGGCTTGGTGGTATACAAAGAGTTTTGGACTTGGAATGAAGAGACCTGAATTTTTCTGTGGCATAATTAGTTGTGTGATCTTGGCCCACTCTTGGCCTTCATTTCTTCATTTGCAAAATGAAAGGGTTGACCTAGAAAATCTCCAAGGTTCTTTCCAATTCTAAAATCCTAAATGTTTTTACAGAACATCCAAGTCAAGCACTCCTGCCCGTAGTTGGACGATTCTACCCTATTCCTTTTTGTGAAAAAATGAGTTTTTGCTCTTCTCCAGTGATGTAGCAGCCCTTTTGTTACGTGGTTTTTCAAAGATCACTGACATTGGATGGGCAATCCTATCCTCCAATTCTTTCAGTTATTTATCCTAGCATGTACCTCATTTGGATCTGGAGAATGAAACTCAATGAGAGCAGCTACCTTTTCTTTTACCATCACCTTATTTTTCTTGGATTTTGTGGCATTACAGGATTTTAGATTTAGAGCCAGAAGGGACCAAAGGAGTCATCTACTCTAAACCCTTCATTTTTCTTTTCTTTTTTTTAATAATATATTTTATTTTTCCCCAATTACACGTAAAACAGTTTTGGAGGGGAGGCAATCGAGGTTAAGTGACCTGCCCAGGGTCACACAACTAGTAAGTATCTGAGGCTGGATTTGAGCTAAGGTCCTTCTGACTCCAGGGCCGCCTGACTCTGACTGCACCGCCTCGCTGCCTGGTAAAAAGCAATTTTTAACATTTGTTATTTTATTTTTTTAAGTTTTGGGTTCCAAATTCCATCCCTCCTTTGCTCCCCTCTCCCCTCCCTGAGACGGTAAGCAATCTGATATTGGTTATACATGTGCAATCATGTAAAATATTTCCTTATTAGTCATTTTGTACAAGAAAACTCAAAGAGAAAGAAAGAAAGAAAGAGTGAAAAATAGCATGCTTCAGTCTGTATTCAGATATCAGTTCTTTCTCTGGAGGCTGATAGCATTTTTCATCAGGAGTCCTTTGTAACCCCCTCATTTTTCAAAGATTAGTGTTCCGAGGCCCAGAGAGGTAGTGACTTACTCAAGGTCACATAGGAAGGAAGCTGAAGAGTCAGGATTAAAACTCAAGTCCTGTGACTTTAAATCCACCATTCTTTCTAGTGTATTATGCTGCCTTTCTGAAATCCTTGTAAACCGTTTTTGTTCTATCCTTCCTAATCAGAAGCAAAATCAGAATTGAGTAGTCTGGCTTTTTCCCCCCTCATTTGCTTTCACAGTCTCCTGCTCTTTAAGCAGATGTTTTTATCTTTTCTTTGATATTCTTGCTGTCTTGCATAAATCTCTTCTTAAAGCTCTTTCTTATGGAAGCTAGGTGGCACAAATTGTATAATGCCAGACCCAGGAGTAAGGAAGGCTAGAGTTCACATCTCAGCCTTAGACATAGCCTAGCCCTGTGACCCTGGGCTAGTCCCTTCACTTCTTTTTGCCTCGGTGTCCTCAATTGTAAAATGAAGTTAACCTACTTCCCAGGGTTCTTGTAAAGATCAAATGAAATAATATTTGTAAAGTGCTTTGGAAATATTAAAGGACTATGTAAATGCTAGTCATTATTATAGCCCTTTTTCTTGTTCTCCGGTATTCTTTGCCAACCTGTACTTGAGCATGAGAGATCAATTTTCCCCTCATCCCACTCCTTGTGTCTCCAGGTTCCACTCTCTCCCTCCCTCCCTAGTTCAGCACCTGGCTCCTCTTCTCACTGTCTCTCTCTGTGTCTCTGTGTCTCTCTGTCACTCTCTGTCTGTCTGTCTGTCTCTCTGCCTGCTTGTCTCTCTCTCTCTCTGCCTCTCTGCCTCTGTCTCTCTTTCTCTCTGCCTCTGTCTCTGTCTCTCTGCCTGTCTGTCTCTGTCTCTCTGTTTCTCTCTGCCTCTCTGCCTCTGTCTCTTTCTGTCTCTGCCTGTCTGTCTCTGTTTCTGTTTCTCTCTGCCTCTCTGTCTCTCTCTGCCTGCCTGTCTCTGTCTCTATGGCTCTGTCTCTCTCTCCTTCTTGGCTCCTCTTTATTTGCATTTTACACATTGCTGTAGAAAACACTTTCCATTATCCTGCAGCTGCCAGAGTTCCTTCTGCTCTTCATCCAGGGCTGGCAGATCATTTCCTTGATGGGGGTTATAAGAGGAGGCTTTCTCTGATATACAAACACACGTCTGCCACTTCATATCTCGTATCTACCCTATCACTATCCCTTAAACCATTTAAAGGGAGGAAATACATAAAGACTTGAGCCACCACCTCTGAAAAATGAATAATTCTTGATTTTAGTCCCACGAACTTTCGGAGAAATGGGATCCATTGTTTAGCAGGGAATTTGAAGGATTATAGGGGTTGGGACATTATAGAATAAATAGTAAAAAAGAAGTCTGGATATAGAGTATCCCAGTTTTAATCCTCACTGTGCTGCTAAATTACTGTGTGACCTTAGGCAAGTCAGGTCAACTTAGATGAGACAATTTCATGGAATGCTTCCCCACCCACCTGAAGTGATTGGTATCATGACTCACTTAAGGGCAGTGTCTTCTTTCCCATTCAAGGTAAGATATTGGTCACAGAAAGGAAGTCTTTGGAGTCCTTGAGGGGGGTGTCATAGAAGGGATGGAGGGGAGACCATTGTAGAATATTAACCTCGTATTTTAACCTATCATGATCTTTTCCTTGTTTAAGATTGCTACAAATGCTAACTGAAATCATCTTGGGACAAAGAATTATGTAGGAAGTCATGAAGACTATGTGGACTTGGACAATTTCTTTTCAAGATAGAATTAGCTTGGATATAGATTAATACTAATTTAAATTGTTTCTGGAAGACTTGAGCCTAAAAATTCAGAGTAGAGTATTAATTTCTTTGACAGTATTATGTAGGAATGGAGTAAGGGATAGGAATCAGTATGCTCCCAGAACTATAAAATTGCATGTTATGGAACAGGGAAGGAAGATTGGAAAGATACTCTAGGGAAGGAGTCTAGAACCAAACTAGCTGCTATATTTTTTGCTGGATTATGTAAGTGTTTTTTTTTCAGTCAATATATTCATTATCACAATATACCTCTTCCTTCTCCAGTTCTCTTGCTCCTACTCATGTCCAACCTCAACTCTCTCAATGTGGTTAAAGAATATTTTCAGCCTCACTTTACAGGTGAGGACACCAAAAGGTAAAGTGTCCCAAGGATGCAGAATCAGTTAGTGGGAATAGAAATGGCCTGATATAACTATTTTTAACTCTTTTGGTCAAAAGTCTCTAATGACTTCTTGCTCCCTAGAGGACCATTTCACCTAATAGTCATTCATTCATTCTTTCAATTAAATTTATTAAGAACCTTTAAGGGGGATGAATGCCATGTTTTACTTTTAGGTACTACATCTCCCAGAAGTCTATGCACTAGCAGCCATTTGGCACATCTAGTTTAAAAAAGGATGATGGAAATCTCACTGAGGAGAGTGATATGTCCAAAGACTGGGCAAGGAAGTGAGTGATCTATGGCCAGAAGTGTAAGCAGCCAGAACTAGAGAGAGTAAGAGAGAGGGGGAGGAGAGAAGAGAGAGAGAAAGCTAGAGACAGACAGAGCCAAACAGAGACAGAGACACAGAGAGAGACAGAGAGACAGAGACAGACAGAGACAGGTGCTGAGCTAGGAACGGAGGGAGTTAGTGGGACCTGCAGCCACAGAGAGCCTGGTATACCTGTTGTGAGCAGCTGATGTAATTGCCTCCCACAGTGTTAGGGAGACTGAAGTATTAATTGGGAAGAACACTTGTGCTCCCTGGAATATACATGATGGTGGAGGTGGGGTGGATGGCAACCATTTGAAGATGAGTGCTGGGAGAGTTTAATACCCATTTTAATCGCATATTATTACATATTATTCTGTTTGATTAAATGTCTGCTTTAAATTTGCAGTTGATGGGTTTGACAGGATAAAAAAAAAGTATCGATGGGAGCTTGTGAACAGTGGGTTTAAATAGACAACTACCCCTATAATAGTACCAGGGACCTGGGGGGCAACTTAGAAGGAGCCATTGTATGAAGGGGCTCCAGGGTTGGGGGGGAGGTTATTACCCAAAGCACTGTGCTGAACACAGAAAACAGGGGAGATATAAAACCAAATAAGACACAGCACACACGTTCCACTAAAGTCTTCCTCTGATACCTCGTTGTAGATCTGAAGGTGAACCTGTGCTCCCAAAGGAAATGACAGGGCCAAGCTACAGAGACTTCCAGTGTGTACGTGATGATGGATATATCTAGCTCCACATACATACATATATTTGTGTAGGGCAGTTTTTCCTTGAAAGGTGTTGAAAGTGTACTACTTGGCCCCAGGGGACCAAGGCTCAAATCATTGACTTAGCTTCCTGGTGTTCAAAGCCCATGAGGAGTCAGGAGCTCCTTCCTCAGACTTCTGACCAGCAGAGCAATGTGACAACCAAAAGTCAGGGAAGCGGCCCCTAATGAATCAGTTCTATATCCTTGCTGAATATCCTTTCCCTGCTGTGGTTAAGTAAATCTTCCTTAGTTAAATATTAGTCTACAAGTATTTCATTTTGTTCTAGTTCTAAACTTGAAGCACCAGACTGTCCTGAGTCAGGCTTGGCCTACAGTATTAGCTAATTTTAGAGACATCCCCCCCCCCCCAACCAGGTAAGCCACAGGGTAATGATTTTTTTTTCCCAACTGCAGAAACCCATAAAGAGCATACACAAAGCCAAAGAGGGTTTGCAGTTGGTATCAGTGTAGGAGTATCCATGTCAATGAAATCACAGATCTTTGAAGCATTGAAGCAGGTCTCTACTCCTCAAGAAGTTGACCAAATAGTGTATGAGATGACATGTACCCAAATAGCTGAGACATGAAATTAAGTAATAGAGAAGTATGAAGTAGTAGAAATGGTTGTGGGATGGAGGGAGTGTTGGTTCACTGGAGGGAGCAATCACTTCTGTTTAGGAGGGACATTGGGAAGGCCTTATTGAGGGAGTGACTTTCAAGGCTATCCACAATCTGGTTCCAACTCCTACAACTTATCTCTACCAGAATGCGCCATCATGAATCCTTGATGAAGCCCTGATGAAGTCAGGTTTCCAGAGGTCATCTTTGTCACCTACTTGGTTCCTTAACTTTTGAGATCCTTATGAAAGACATTAAGAGGTTCTATATGTCTGGCAGGGAACTAAAGAATGTCTGGCCCCCTCTTTGCTACATCTACCTACTCTGATTTGTCCAGCTTATGCCAACAGAGGCTGTTGCTGCCTGCTGAATGGTTCTACAAACACAAATGTGAAGATATTGGAGCGGATATCCAGGCACAATGCACTATAATTATGCTGACTCAGAATCTGATCTTCTATGTTATAACTCCAAATAAAAATACCTAGCACTCTTCGTTGCCAAAATGTTCAGCAAATCTTCACCAAAGAGCTCTCACAGCATTCTTGCTGGGTTGGTATTCATGAAATCATTCACTGGGAGGGACCTTAGGAATCATTTAAAAACCAAACTTATTTATTGTGGTTGTTGTAGAATTGCTTCGGTTGTGTCCAACTGTTTGTGACCCCATTTGGGATTTTCTTGGCAGAGATACTGGAATGGTTTGCCATTTCCTTCTTCAACTCATTTTACAAATGAAGAAACTGAGGCCAACAGGGTTAAGAGACTTGCCCAGGGTCACACAGCTAATAAGTGTCTGGATTTGAACTCAGGTCTTCCTGACTCCAGGCCTGGCTCTCTATCCACTGTGCCACGTGGATGCCAGAACTTATTTAACCAGTGAGAAAACTGAGCATCCAAAGTACTTCCTAAAGCACAAATTTAATCATGTCTCGCACACACAGATATATACGTACTCCACCTTCAATAAAGTCCAGTGGCTTCTTATTGCCTCAAGGATCAAATATAAACTCTTCTGTTTCACATTTAAATCTCTTCACAATCTGTCCCCTCCCTACCTTTCTCATCTTCTGACCCGTTACAACCTTCCTTACATCTTGTGATCCAGCCATATTGACCTAGTGCCTGTCTCCTATCTCTATACCTTTGTACTGGCTGTCCAACCATGCCTGGAATTCACTCCTCCTCATCTTTGACTCTTGGAATCCTCAGTTTGCTTCAAGACTAAACTCAGATACCACCTTCCAAACGAAGCTTTCCCTGATCTCTCCTCTCTAGTGCTCTCCCTCCCAGAGCTGCCTAGTATTGATTCTGTATATATTATATACTTATTTACATATGTAAATATTTTCTACCATGTTAGAATGTAAACTCCTCGAGGGCAGGGACTGTTTCACTTTTGTTTTTGTATTCCCAGAACCTAGCACAGTACTTGCAACATAGTTAGAGTTTAATAAATGCTTAGCAGTTGATTAACATTGGTTAAAGTTGTTTGTTCAAGGCTATGTAGGCTGCCTACTGGTCTTACAATCTGGAGAGATCAGGATTTGAATCCTACCTCCAGCACTTATTAACTGTGTGACTTTGGGGAAGAAAGGAAGGGAGGGAGGGAGGAAGGAAGGAAGAAATAAAGGGAGGGAGGAAGGAAGGAAGGAAAGAAAGAAGGAAGGGAGGAGGAAAAGGGAGGGAGGGAGGAGGAAAAGAGGGAGAGAGGGAGGAGGGAAAGAGGGAGAGGGAGGAAGGGAGGAAGGAAAGAAGGAAGAAAGGAGGGATGGCGGGAGGGAAGGAAATAAGCATCTATTAAGTACCTGCTATGTACCAGGTACTGTGCTAAGAGCTTTACAAATATTTTTTCATTTGATGTTCACAATCCTGGGAGGTAAATGCTATTATTACCCCCATCTTACAGTTGAGGAAAATTGAAACTGTTTAAGTGACTTGCCCAAGGTCACACGGCTTGTACATGTCTGAGGCCAGATTTAAATTCAGGTTTTCTTGATACTAGAACCAGCACTCTATCCATTGTTCTACCTAACATGCTTCAAATGACTTGACCTCTCTCAACCTCATCTAAAAACTGGGGAACAAAATATTTGTACTAATTACCTCCATGAATTTCAGGGTATTATTATGAACTTTGAAGCACTAAGGATGTGTAAGCTGTTATTATTATTGGTCATAAAGTAAAGATTAGGATTCAGGTCTCTTGGCCTGGGCTCTTTTACCCTAACCCCCTCTCTATTTATACCCTCATATTCCAGGTCAAGTTACTGGGACAGGAACCTGAGGAACTTAGCTCCAGCCCACAGAATGAGATTTCCAGAAATCTGGCCTACCCAGGCTTAAAGTTGAAAGGCTATAATTAATATGAGGTTCTAGGACAAGGGGAGATTTGACTACACTTTAGATTGACTGAATATTTGGTGCTATTCCTCTAACATCTGGAGGCAGCAAGGTGGCAAAGTGGATAGAGCACTGGGCTTGGAGTCAGGAAGGCCTGAGTTAGAATTTGGTCTCCACCCTTACTAGCTGTGTGACCCTGGGCAAATCACTTAACCTCTGCCTGCCTCAATTTCCTCCTCTGTAAAATGGAGAAGGCAATAGCACCCAGGGATGTTGGGAGGATCAAATGAGACAATATTTGTAAAGTACTTTGCAAACCTTAAAGTACCATATAAATGCTAACTATTATTGTTATTTGAGATTCACAGAAGAATTAGAAATATGCTTTGCAACTCTTTTTTTTCTTCATTTAAATCCATAACCTTTTTTTTTTTTTAGGCAATTGGGGTTAAGTGACTTGCCCAGGGTCACACAGCTAGTAAGTGTTAAGTGTTTGGTCTGAGGCCGGATTTTAACTCAGTTCCTCCTGACTTCAGGGTCGGTGCTCTATCTTTTGCTTTAGTGTTTAGCACACTGGTAACTTAATAAATGTTGATTGATTGCTAGCAAATTGTGACAAGATATTCCTCATACAAAGAACTATCCTATACGTATAGGGGTACACACTTTCACAAACAATCACTACAGATATAGGGAAGGAAACACACATACAGAGATCACTGGTGACCAGGGAATATATGTGAGTTGTTGTTCAATCGTGTCTGATTCTTCCTGACTCCATTTGGGGTTTTCTTGGCAGAGATACTGGAGTGCTTTGCCATTTCCTTCTCCAGCTGATTTTGCAGATAAGGAACTGAGTCAAATGGGGTTAAGTGACTTGTCCAGGGCCACACAGCTAGTAAATGTCTAAGGCCAGATTCGAACTCAAGAAGATGAACCTTCCTGACTCCAAGCCAAGTTCTATCCATGGCACCATCTAGCTGCCCCTATATGTGTGAGAAGTCAGGGAATATATGTGTGTGTATATATATATATCTGTGTGTGTGTGTGTGTGTGTGTGTAATAAGGGAATACCCAAGAAGGGGTACACATATAGAGAAAGCATTTGGCCAGGATATATGCGTGGCTAGAACAACATATACCTTCAATGATGCAAAGGTGGCTACTTCTGATGTCATCCCACTGCCCTCCTTTGGCTCCCCACTGAACATCTCTGTTGGTACTCAGCCAGTGTCTTGGGCTATCTGTTCATTGGTTGCTATTTCCTGAGTGGAGCATAGTGATCAGTAAAGTGCTCCCTCTCAAGAGAGGGCCGAGGTCCTATACATAATTAACCCAGCCCATCCGGGGTATGGTTAGGCTTATTTTTTGTGTTGACGGTGCTCCTATGCTGCCTCCTCTGACTCCTCCAGCTTACTCTCTACTGAGATTTGGTCCTGAACTCCTTTTAGCTCTTAACAGTCTCCCAACCCTGGCAAATACTCCCAATGCTCCATTTTTATCTAACTGCAAAGAAGTTGAGTAAAACTGAGGCAGGTAGGTGGTAAAGTGGGTAGAGTACAAGGCCTGGAGTCAGGAAGGTCTGAGTTCAACAAATCCAGCCTCAGATACTTACTAGCAGTGTGCCCTAGGCAAGTCACTTAACCCTGTTTACCTCAGTTTCCTCATCTGTAAAATGTGCTAGAGAAGGAAATGGCAACCCACTCCAGCATCTTTGCCAAGAAAACCCCAAAGGGGGTCACAAAGAGTCAGACACGACTGAACAACAACAACAGTAAAAAAGATGTGTTAGAGAGATTGCTTTCAACCTTACCATCATGTCCCTTGTGTTCTATTCAAATCACAAGGGCTGGGCCTTGTGGAGAAGACTAAAAATGGCTGACAGGCTTTGCCTTCAACCTTTGCTTCCCCTAGCAACAAAATCACTGGAATTTTCTAAGTGCCTTTTGTTACTCACTGCCTTCTTGTGCTACATTCTGTCCACCACAAAAGCTGTGGTTACTACATGGAAATCATGGGAATCTGAGAACCAGAAGGGGCCTCGACAGCTCTCTAGTCTAACATAGAAGGAATCAGCACCATTGAGTAGCTGGAGAGTGCTCATCTGGCCTCGGCTTGGAGACTTCCAAGGAGAAGAGACTCACCACCTCCCAAGGTGGCCCATGCCACTTTGGGGCATCAGATGCTCTGCAGTTATTTAGAGCCCTTCCCAGGCTGGACCTTTCCCACCTTTCCAGTCTTCTTATACTTTACTTTTCTCCACAAGCTCTATGAAATGACCCTCCTTCTTCTTCCTCCCTCAGGACACGCCGTCTCCCAATTCAGCATTTTCATTGACTATCTCCTACGCCTGGGATGCTTACCCTCTTCACCTCTCCCTCTTGGTTTCCTTGGCTTCCTTCTAAACTCAATTCAAATCTCACCTTTCTTCAGGAAGCTTTTCCTACTTTCTGCCTCCCCTCCCCCAAACCAGTCTCTCTTTTTTCTCTATCTATAGACACATATACATTATACACACATACATTATATATACACATTTATATATACATGTATGTGTATATGCATATATATGTATATTTACCTAGTTATTTCTATATTGTCTTCCCCATTCAAATGTAAGCTTTTTGAGGTCAAAAGCCCTCTGGGGCCAAATAGTACAAATATGAAACCTATCCCACATGACAGCCAAACAAAGATTTACAGAAAACAATCAGGTCCACCCCTGAATCTTCTCTTCTCCAGACTAAACATCCTCAGTTCTTTCAACTACTTCTCGTATAACATTGACTCAAGGACTTTAACAATTGTGGTTGCTGTTCTCTGGGCTCTTGCTAAATTTCAGTTTTATTTGATTGCTCTTTTGAGGATTGTCCTAACAAGGCATGAAATAACGAGAAGGTAGACAAAGAAGAGGAGAAGAAGGAGGAGTAAGGGGCCCAGAAAATCCATGCCCTGAAAAATCAACCTCTTGACAATTGACATTCACTCAGTAATACCCACCCTGCACACTGCAGTGTTGTGAGGAAAGTGCTTTGCAAACCTGGATTCAAGATAAAAATGTGAGTCAAACCTAAGTGCTTCAGCTGGTTTCCAAACATGACAGAACAGGCCTCAGTTTCTTTCTCTGAAAAAAAAATGAAGGTTTTGGATTAAGTGATCTATAAGATCCCTCCAGTTTAAATTGATGTTGCCAAGAAAACAGGCTAATTTACCATCTGTTTATTGTAAAAAGGACAGATCTCCAGTAGCAAGGCATCTACTGTTAAAATTCCTTCTCCCAAATGAATGGATTTCTTAGTCTATATTCATCTAAAGAAAACATCATCAGTATTTTTTTTTAACATAGCCAAGTCTCTCAAATGCAGATCAGACTGAGTAGCTGATGATGAAGAGCAGAGGTCTTTCCTATCTGAAGTCAAGAATTGAATTCTACTAATGCAGTGCTGCAAGCACACAGATTTTTTTTAATATTATAAATTTTTAAAAACACCAACATACATCAACATTTCAATATACAAAGAACAGAAAAAAGAATTGTGTATGAAACTCTACATTTCTTTTCTATAAACCTGTCTTTTAAAAAGCATGTATATTACATTTAAAAAAATAGTAACAAAATTTCTCTGCTTGTTAGTATTCCCTTCTGAACTACCTTTCGGTCTCTCTGTCTGTCTGTCTCTGTCTCTGTCTTTGTCTCTCTCTCTCTCTTTCTTGTGTGTGTTTGTGTGTGTGTGTGTGTTTCTTAATGTTTCCTTAACATTCTTCTTTTGCATCACCTGTCATTGCTCAACCCACTACACTTCTTTTTGCCTCATTATACTACCTGGCAGCTAGGTGGCATAGTGGATGGTGCTGGGCCTGGAATAAGAAAGACCTCACTTCATGAGTTCAAATCTGGCCTGAGACACCTATTAGCTGTAATCTTGTTTGCCTCAGTTTCCTCATCTGTAAAATGAGCTGGCGAAGGACGTTGCAAACCACTCCAGTATTTCTGCCAAAAACAATCAAACAAACAAACAAACTCAAACGGGGTCATGAAGAATAGGACATGACTGAAAATGACTGAATGACAAAATTACTACCTACTTATTCTTCCCCTCACTATAGAAAGTTTCCTTCATGACAAATAAATATAGTCAAACAAATCAAGTCCCATTGTCTGTCTGAAAATATATGTCCTATTCTGTACATGTGATGCTTAAGTGATGGGAAACCGGACTCATCATCAGTCTTCTGAAGTCATGATTGAGCATTGCATGGGTTGAAGTTCTTAAATCTTTCTGAGTCATTTTGGGACACAAATTCTAATCCATACTGCACACCACCACTAAATGACTCTTACTAAACCACAGCCAGGATCATATTAATCTCCTGCCCAAAAACTTTAATAATTCCCCTTTGCCTCCCAGGTAAAGTCCCAAGTCTTTTGTTTGGTGTCCAAGGCTTTTTAGAATCTGATCTCAACTGACTTTTCCAGCCTTATATTCTACTGGGCTCCTACACTGGGTAGTAGTTTGGGGGCTCCCCTCTCCTAAACTAATCTCCTTTATGTTTCTCAAACATACCCTGTATTTTCCTTTCTCCATGCCTTTGCTCATGTTATTACCTCTTTCTGGAATGCCTTTTGCCCTCCCCTATCTGCCTGTCAAATATTATCTATCTTATGAAACACATCTCAAATACCCCTTCTACCATGAAGCTTTCTCTGATTCTCCCCTGCCCAAGCTATATATACTCCCACCCTATGAATGTCTATAGAATATTGTGAGGGACTGTCTGATGTTGCCTACTGCCAAGTGGGGGTTGTGGCACGATGGGAACAAGATATTAGGAAGTAACCGGAGCTCACGCTCCCAAGGCAGGGGCTGTGCTAGGTGGAGTTGTGGTGAACTGGGATGGGAGCTGGATACGGAGAAGTAACCGGAGCTCACACTCCTGAGGCAGTGGGCAGTGCTATGTGAGCTGCGATAAGCTGGGGAAGGAACAGAATACCAGGAAGTAGCCGGAGCACGTGCTCCTGAGGCAGGGGGCTGTGCCACGTGGGAGTGGGATGGCAGAGTACGAGTTCCTTTGTCTAGCCCCCTCCCTAGGTACAACGCTAACCCCAGACGCCTCCTTCCTGTGTCCTTCCTGACTTCCTGGGTCACGTACTTTCCCTTTGTGTAGCACTGACCCCAGACGCCTCCTCCCGGTATCTGGGCCTGACTTCCTGGGTCACGTACTCTCCCTTTGTCTATGCACTAATCCCAGACGCCTCCTTCCTGTATCCGGTCCTAGCCTCCTGCGTCACTTCCTCTCCCTTGGTGCGCTAAACTCAGACATCCCCGTCCGGTATCTGATCCTACAATCAATGACTAGTAGAAGGGCTGAGGAGGAGGGGCTAAGTAGGTACTTAAGGAACGGTAGTGGTCGGAGCTCAGCTCTCTCTTTTGCTCCTGCTCTCTTGCTCTGGCCTTCCTGCTTGGCCTTTCTGTGATGGCCTCTGAATAAAGCTCAAGTGTTGGCACCTCCTGATCGGCTCGTCTCTGTGTGTTTATCCGGGTAGGCACCGAAGACTGGTAAGTAGTATGACTCTGGCAGCCTGCTCCTTATAGGAGGAGAGTGCACGGCGCGGCCGGCACAAGTGGCGCCCAATGTGGGGCGGAGGAAATAGGCCAGAGGCCCCGCGGATCAGCTGGTCTGGTGGCAGGAAGAGAGACGAGACCCGTAGCCAATAGGGTGAAGGAAGGAAGATGGGACAGATGTTTGTTAAGGTCCCGGATCGGGAGGTGCTAGGGAAAGAAGTATATAAAAGAGTGAAAGAAGCGGAAATCAGTAGTGAGGAAGAATCAGGGAGTGAGGCAGAGGACACTGGAAACAGGGAATGGGAGAATAAGCAAGGGAAAAGAAAGCAAGGCCAAGCAGGAAGGCCAGAGCAAGAGAGCAGGAGCAAAAGAGAGAGCTGAGCTCCGACCACTACCGTTCCTTAAGTACCTACTTAGCCCCTCCTCCTCAGCCCTTCTACTAGTCATTGATTGTAGGATCAGATACCGGACGGGGATGTCTGAGTTTAGCGCACCAAGGGAGAGGAAGTGACGCAGGAGGCTAGGACCGGATACAGGAAGGAGGCGTCTGGGATTAGTGCATAGACAAAGGGAGAGTACGTGACCCAGGAAGTCAGGCCCAGATACCGGGAGGAGGCGTCTGGGGTCAGTGCTACACAAAGGGAAAGTACGTGACCCAGGAAGTCAGGAAGGACACAGGAAGGAGGCGTCTGGGGTTAGCGTTGTACCTAGGGAGGGGGCTAGACAAAGGAACTCGTACTCTGCCGTCCCACTCCCACGTGGCACAGCCCCCTGCCTCAGGAGCACGTGCTCCGGCTACTTCCTTGTATTCTGTTCCTTCCCCAGCTTATCGCAGCTCACATAGCACTGCCCACTGCCTCAGGAGCATGAGCTCTGGTTATTTCCTAATATCTTGTTCCTACTCCATCATGCCACAATCCTTACTTGGCAGTAGCCAACATCAGACAGTCCCTCACAGAATATTCTCTGTCTTTGTCTCTGTATCTGTCTCTCTAACACTGTCTCTGTCTCTTTCTCTCTCAGATTTCATTTGTTCTCACAGGTTCAATGATCATTTTTATTCAGATGATTCCAAAATCTATATATCCAGCCCTAATCTTTCATCAGAACTCCAATCACCAATGATCTGTTGGATCTATTTACTTGGATATTCTAAAACATCTCATCATTCTGAAGTAAGATTCATCATCTTTACCTCTAAACCTGTCCTTTCTCCAAACTTCTCCTTTTCCAACAAAGGCACTACTAGGCTTTCACTCAATCACTTTTATAATTTCAGTCATCTTTGACTCCTAGCTCCTTCAGCCCCCTTATCCAATCAGATGCCAAGTCTTGTTGATTCTGCCTTCACAATATTGATCATATTCTCCCATGTCTCTACTGACAGTGCTATGACCCAGTTCAGACCCTCTTAACCATTTGACTGGACTATATTATAGTAGCTTTTACATTGGTTTTGCTGTTTTCCATCTCTTCTCTCTACAATCTCTCCTCTACAAAGCTGTCACAATATTTTCTTAAGGCCCAGCTCTTACTGTGTCATACCCCTGTTCAAAACCCTTCAGTGGTTCCCTATTACATACAAGATAAATACAAAAACCCTCTACAGTCCAGTTCTAATTTATCTTTACATAACTTCACAAGTTCTATATTCTAGCCTCTCTATTCCCTCAACTCGAGATTCTATCTTCCACAAGCTACCACATTCCTTCCATTTACTCATTCCTGAAATGCTTCCTTAACTCTGCCTTTCAGAATCTTGATTTTCCTTCAAGACTCAGCTCAGGTACCATCTCCTCTGTGAAGCCACCCATGATTTCCCTGGATTGATGATATTCTTTCCCTTCTCACATTACTTTGAATTTTCTCATCTATGTACATGAAGTAATCTCCCAGTAGAAATGTTAGTTTCTTGAGGGCAAGGAATTTTTCATGTTTGTCTTTGCACAATGACTTACACATAACATTTACTTTGTAATGTTTATTGAACTGAGCAATGGGCATTGCTCTCCCTCTCCCTTAAGGTACCTAATAATACATACTTCATAGGGTTGTTGTTGTTGTTCATTGTTTCAGTCGTGTCTGACTCTTCATGACCCCATTTGGGATTTCTTGGCAAAGATCCTGGAGTGGTTTGCCATTTCCTTCTCCAGCTCATTTTACAGATGAGAAAACTGAGGCAAACAGGGTTAAGTGACTTGCTAGGGGCCACATAGCCAGTAAGTGTCTGAGGCCAGATTCGAATTCAGGAAGATGAGTCTTCCTAATTCCAGGCCCAGCACTCTATCCACTGTGCTTCCCAGATGAGGAAATTGAGGCCCGTAGAGGATAGTTGATTTTTTCAAGGTCTTGCAGATATGGTAAGTGTCAGGTCTAAGATTTAAACTCAGATCCCTTGACTCTTCTGCCCTTTCCTGCATCACATTGTTGCCTGAATTTCACCCAGCAGAAAGTAGTTTCAGTCTTCCAACCAGAGATGTAATTAACATAGGCTGAATGGGCCTTTGACATCCAGGGGGGTTGTGCTTCCTCTCTGAGTCCCTTTGCCTTACCTCCAGGTCCTCTAGTGGCACCCAGCACATTCAATCTCAGGTTCTGTGTGTCCAACCATCCTCATAGTATTATGATGGCACTTCTCTCCTGTGGTCCACTTTCCCTCCCAAAACCCATGGGGGGAAGGGGTTCTAGGCTGGACCTGACTCTGACCATGGTAGTTTACATCTGATATTGGAATGAAATGAGACATTCCTATGCCATTCAAGAGTTAACAAAAAGAGATTTAGTTAGCCGTGGCAAGAGAAGACCATTCAACCAGAATACATCAAGGGTACTCTGAATTGATTCAGCTGAGCAGAACTTTCTTGTCTAAGGTGTCTCTGAGAGGGCCTAGAGATCGATACCCTGAGTCTTTAGTCCTCTAAGGTAAGCAAATCTTCAAGAAAAAATAGCCTAGCTTGTATGGGGACCAAGATTAGGAGACTGCTCTTACCACACAATGTCTGGACTTTCTCAGGGATGGATTGCTCTCTTGCCCAGAATTAGTGAACCTGTGGCTGAACTATCCTTTCACTGGCATCACTGTGCCCCTCCTCCGATCACCCACTCAGCTGAATTTGCCCCAGGATTCCTAGTTTGAGATGTGCCACTGACCTCTGAATCATTGCCCCAGCACAATCCCACTGCACCAGCTCTGCTAGATATAGTTATCTGGGTATGTAGCTTACAAACCTTAACAAATTGTAAGCTCAGGGGCTTACAAGGCAGGGACTGTGTCCCACACATCTATCTCTCCCACCTATCCACCCTCACCCTGCCACAAAATATTTTTCTAGCATTCATTCAGGTGCTTAGCACCTGTCTGCTGAAGGAATGCTAAAGAGCCTGAATTTAGAAGGGCTTGTGTCTGCAGCTCTCTGGAGAGCCATGACAATTTCCAGGGATGAATAAAAGTGACAACTTTTCCTAAGAAAATGAGCATGCTAGGGCTATTTTGGCCAAATATTTCATTTGTCATGTTGGAGGCAATTTGCCTACAATGCTTGAGATCTGTCAGGATGGAGCTTGCTGGGAGTTTAAGATGAATAATGTCATGATTTTTGTTTGGAGTTAGCAGACATGAAAGGCTGGTTTGGTAACATGATCATTTTCCATGCCATCTAAATAATGAAATAAGTATTTGTCATAATGCAGCGAGCAGAAGAGCCTATTACAGATGGAAACTGTGGGTATACAAAGATGAAGTGATAAGATGTATCCCAGCAGATATGGAAAGAGGGTGGCAGGGTGGATAGACGTTACATCATTCCAGACATGTTGAAAATGAACACTTTGGGAGCACGACTGGATTTCTGTTGAATCATTTATCTGAAACAAATGATTTGACATGGGAGTTGGACTAAGAGATCTCAGCTATTAAGCCCTTACCCTAACCCTTTCCAGGTTCTCTGATTATGTTCATATTGTAGACCAGATTATGAAGGTTGAACAGCATATTCTCTTGATATGTTCTAGTCATCATATTTTCAAGATTCAGTGGCACACAGATGTTCTGCCACCATTGTTTGCTTTCCTGTAGTTATATACACTTTATGAGAGCAATCACATATATGGGAATATTGTACTTTTTAACAACTGACTCTCCAAAAAAAGATGTAAGCACAATACACTTTTAAGTTTAATCTATAGTATTTTTTTTTCTTTTTTGGTGAGGCAATCAGGGTTAAGTGACTTGCCCATGGTCACATAGCCTAGTAAGTGTTAAATGTCTGAGGTCACATTTGAACTCAGGTCCTCCTGACTCCAAGACCAGAGCGCTATCCACTGCGCCACCTAGCTGCCCCTAGTTTAACTATTACTAATATTAATTAGTATTATTAGTATTAATATTTTCTCCATTACATCCTCCTCCAGATCATGCCCTCTAACCTTAGATGAACCTCAGGGTTCTGTCCTGGGTCCTTTTCTCTTCTCCCTTTATTCTACTTCACTTGGTGATCACATCAGCTAACATGGGTTTAATTACCATCTTTATGCTGATGATTCTCAGATCAACTTTTCCTGTCCCAATCTCTCTGCTGACCTCCAATCTTGCATCTCCAACTGCCTTTCATATATCTCAAATTGGATATCTAGTGGACATCGTAAAATCAATATGTCCCAAACAGAACTCATTATCTTTCCCCCTAAACCCTATCCCCTCACACCACCTTCCCTGTTACTATGGAGGGCAACACCATCTTCTCAATCCCTCAGGCTCACAACCTAGGACTCATCCTGGATTCCTCACTCTCTCAGCCCCCATATCCAAGCTGTTGCTAAGGCCTGTCAATTTCACCTTTGCAACATTTCTGAAATATGGCGCCTTCTCTCCTCTGACACTGCCACCACTCTGGTGCAGGCCCTCACCACCTCATCTCTGGGCTACAGATGGTGGATGTTCTGGCCTCAGTTCTCTCCCCACTCCAATCCATCCTCCATTCAGTCACTAAAGTGATTTTCCTGAAGTGCAGTTTTGATCATGTCATCCCCCCGTCTCCCCCCCGCCTCGCTCCCATTCAAGAAACTCCAGTGCTAGACCAGAGCATGCTAGTTTCTTTGCTGTGGCAGCAAGCACACAAGGTGTCCTAGAGCCAGCTCATACTAGCTCACGAAAGCCAATTGTTAAATTTTCAGTGTGAGCATTTACAATTCAGAAGCTGGCAAATGGTACAAATCAGAGCTTGATTTGTTGTTTAGTTGATTTTCTAAACGTAAGAAAATGATGGAGAAAATGTTAATAATGCAGATTAATCTTTGAAATGTCGTGTACATTTTTTTCTTTTTTCAGAGAGCTGGTTGTTAAATGTTTACCAGTACATTTATATTTTATTAGTATTTCACAGGTTTTTGTGAGTAAAATATTTTATAAACCTTAATGATCTTTGTAAAATTAATTTATTATCTTGTCCAGACCTGAAATTTCATCAATTTTTGGAGGTGCTGGTGTATCATACTCTCTTCCAAGGGAGATCAGCAATTACTATACAATTTGTAGTCTTTTAGTAGTTGCTTGGGGCACTGATCAGTATTTTAAATGCCTTGCCCAGGGTCCAGTGGTCAATGATTTTCGGCAGGAAGACTTGAACACAGGTTTTCCTGACTTGGGGAGTAGTTCTATGCTCCTTCGTCTTCTTCTTCCCGTTCTCCCTCCCCTCATTGTCATCATCATCTTCATCACTACTACGGCAGAGTTCCTTGAACAGGTTTACTTCGTAAACTATATTTGCCAGTTTTTGTTTGGAAACAAGTGACTGCATGACATAGTTGATAAACAGCTGACCTGGACTCAGAAAGATCTGCATTCAAGACCTTTCTCTGCCACATACTGACTGCATGACTCGAAAAAGGTCACCCAAGCCTTCAGATCTGCCAGGCAACTCTTGAAGACCGTATTGTGGAAAAGGTGCGCAATGGAATTGAAAATTCCTTACTGTGAACTCCCTGTACTGATGAAGAAAAACATACAGGAACAACAATAACAACAACAGTAATAACAGATAGATAGATAAGTTCTCTGGGCTTTAGTCAAAGTTCAACTGTAGTCAGGGCTTGTTGCTTTTCGAGTATTATGCTCATTTCTGGGTGTCACATTAGAAGACTGACAAATTAGAGCTTCCTTAGGAAGGTGAACAGAATATGGTGAGATCTGGAATGGTTAAAGATGTCTCTAAAATTCCTTTCATCTCTAAAATGCTACAAATCTGTAGTTCTCTAAACTAGGGATGTCCAGCTGAAGAAGAGAAGGATAATCGAGGCAAAGATGAGTAGATTTATCTTCTTTTGTAGCACAGAGAGAGACTTGCATGGGAGAACTAGGGCAAAGGGGTAGAAATCACAGCAGAATTGATTTATTGGCTCCACAAGGGAGAACCTCCAAGCAATTATAGTTGCCTAACATGGAAGGAGCTGTCTGATTAAGAAGTAAACTCCCTGTTATTGGAGATGTCCAGTCAGAGATTTATGTTCATGCAATGAAAGTTGAACTTAATGACTCAGAAGGTATCTTGGGGGAGGGGAGAAGAGGGAGGGAACAAAGCAAGCACTTTTTAAATGCCTTCTATGTGCCAAGCATTGTATTAAGTGCTTTATAAATATCTCATTTGGTCCTCACAACAACCCTGGAAGGGGGTACTATTACTGTCCCCATTTTACAGATGAGGAAACAGAGGTTAAATGACTTGTCCGGGGTCACATAGCTAGTAAGTGTCTGAGGCCAGATTTGAACTCAGGTCTTTCTAACTCCAGGCCTAGCGAACTGCACCACCTACCTACTCTTCTAGTTCTAAGCTTCCATGATTCTGTGATTTCTGTGGCACATAATGACATTTATTGCTTAGCGCTGTTTTTGGCCCATAGTATTTAATATGTGCTTCATTCATTCATGCATTCATTCATGATTTCATTCTTATTATTCCATATTGACATAATGTACCAATGAATCAGCCTTGGATTTAAGCCAGGCTCTGAACACATACAAGCTGTATGACCATGGACAAGTCACTTAACCTCTCGTTGCCCTCGGGCAAATTTCTAAGATTGTAAATGCAGATGACTTGCTGATTCACACAGGTGGAGAAAGTTCCCTCAAATGGATGAAAGCAAAAGTCTAGGCCGGGTGTGGAACCTGTAGCTTCAAGGCCCTCTCAGTCCTCAAGTGAGGCCCTTTGACTGAATCCAAACTTCACAGAACAAATTGCCTTAATAAAAGGATTTGTTCTGTAAAACTTGGACTCAGTCAAAAGTCCTCACCCAAGGACCTAAAAAGTCACTTGTGACCTCAGGACTGCAGGTTCCCCACCCCTAGGGTTGTTATATTTTCAGGAATATATGTCCCATGTACCCCAATGAACTGCTCCACAGCAGGGACCCTGTCTTACATTGCTATGTATTCATACTGTACCTAATGGAATGCTTTGTACATAACTGATAAAAAAAAATTTGAACTGAATAAAAGCTCATGGATAGATTAATTCCCAAAATTCTAGGGGCACCTAGGAAATGTCTATTTCCAATTATGGTTCTGCAGCACAGATAATGAAATAGAGGATTCTAGATTTAGGGCTAGAAGGACTCTCGGAGGCCATTGAGCACAATCTCCCATTTTACAGATGAGTAAACTAAGGCCTAGGGAGAGTAAGTGAAGTACTGCTTAAATCCAGGTCTCCTAACTCCAAGACTTCTCTTTACCTTATGCCAATATGGGACAATAAGAAAAACCTTGCCCAATGCTGTAAAATAATAAATGTCAGAGACAGATTTTGTCACCGGAGTCAATATTCTTTCTTTTTTTCCAATTAAATTTTTTTTCAATTATTGAGTATTTTTCTCCTTCCCACCTCTCCCCACACACGGAAAAAGGAAAAGAAAAAGAAAAAAGAAAAAAAAGGACTCTTAGAACAAATATACAGAGTGAAGTGAAACAATTTCCCAAGTTGGACATGTCCAAATGTGTGGGTCTCATTCTGCATATTTAGTCCATCACTTGTCTGGCAGGAGTGGGTAGTGGGCTTTCATCATCCGCCCTCTGGATTGATGGTTGGTCATCGCATTGCAGGGCTTTTTCTACTGCATTGTACTGCACTCCCACCCCCACCCCTTACCTTCCTCCTCTCAGAACTCAGGGGATTACTAGGGCAGAATGTTTTATATATTGTCAGATGTGGTCACTGCATGGAGTGTTTTTGCTTGACCATTTTTCTTTGTTACAGGCAAGGGTTCTGTATCAAGGGGATGTAGGAGGAGGGAAGATATTTTCAGAAATACTTATGATGTGAAAAGGCATCAATAAAACCTAATAAATGAATGAATGAATGATAAAGAATGTGTATTTCATTCCTCCCTGTGCCCTTCCGAGGTCACTTTAATTTCGCTATATCTCACTTTTCCCTGCAACCATGAGGGGAAGGTAACTTTGACCTTGTAGCAACAATCAGAGAAATGGGAAATGAAGAGGATCTTCAAAGATGAGGCTTTGCACAAACACACACAAAGAATCAGAATCAGGCACTTCTCCCTTGTCTGAAATTCCTTTCTTTAGAGGAAAAAAAAAAGCTTTGCACACCCTGCCTGTGAGGGGCTGTGTTCACACTGCAGAGCTGCAGAGGCACGCCCACTCAGAGAACAGCTCCGCAGAGCACGTGATTCTGTCCTAGCTGGGCTGGTATTCTAAGGGGAAGGAGGAGCCGGTGGGTGCAGAGGCAGAGGAGAATCTGCCTGTCTCCAAGCAGCTCTCCTCTCTATTCTGGATGGTACCTCTGCTAGATGACCGTGCCCATCCAGACCCTTTAAGGGATGTCCTAAGGAGCTCTTTGGGAGGAGAGAAGGTGCAGTGATCCCAAGCTCTCCAAATCCACCCTGGAAACTGGGAGCTGGCTTGGGTGAGACCACATCATGGACTCCCTCCCTGAGTCCCTAGAGCTACCCCATGAAGGATCAGTATCCTGATGGTATCGCTGCTACAAAATTCCCTGACTCATGCCATCCTCAGATGAAAAAGGGCTTATTCAAGAGGAGGTGGCCTGCTCCACACCCCCCCCCCCCCATCCAATGCCTAGGTTCAGCTATTAAGTTACAGTCCCTGCTCTGACGGGAGCTAGGGCAGCAGCCAGTGCCCGGAGGCATGCTGGTATTGCCACTCAGCTGTGGTGGGTGACTTTATCCAGGTGGGGGTAGCATGAAGGGAAGGATGAGAGAAGCCTTTTCTGGGGAAAAAAATCATTTAAAATTCATTGTGAATGAATTGTGAAAGAAAGACATTGGCATCTAAAGAATGGTGGGGGCCTGCCGCCATATCAACTAGAAAAGGCTTCTGAGGTCATCGTCTTGGTGGGGAGACCAGAGGGCAGAGCAAGGAAGGGACATATCTTCCATTCAGGGGTGTGCTCAGCTCCCTTACCTCCTACATTTCTGGGTAGCATGGCTATCATGTGATTTATTTGTTACCTTGGTAACAAACCCTATTTGGGGAACAGTATGGAATGAATTCCCACAGAGGGAAAATCATAGTCTAAGACCTTGAGCTTTTCACAATAGCTCCTTTACTCAAGCTGCGTGTGTGTGTGTGTGTGTGTGTGTGTGTGCATTTTGTTGGAGAAACGGGGACATTTTGCTCCTCTCAGAACTAGAGATGTTTGCTTTCTTTCTTTGTTAGTACTTGACTCTCTGGTTTGGATCATATCTTGTAAAAAAGCAAGACAAAAATAGCTGCCTCTGAGGGAAGGGAATGAGAATGCATTTTCTGCCCTTGAAAATATGATTCCTTGTTCAAAGTACCTCCATCTTCTGCTATTCATTCTTGGTGGAATGGTCTCACTTCCCTGGTTTGTCAAGTTAACTCAGGGCTCTCTGCCACCAGAAATCAGACCACTGAAGCAGATATGTTATAAAAACTGAACATCAGGGCATAGAGACCCCTAACTCACCTCTAGGCATTGGCCATTTTCTTCCACTCAAGAAGGATGACTAAAAGGAAGCAGTCTGTTATTTGTAACTAATGGCAGAGTTATTCTTAATTTGATAGATAAGGCATTTGAAATTGCAACAAACCTTCCCCAGACCTTCTTAAACAGAGCAATGACTAAGCAAACACCCCAGCTTCCTCTGAGCAAAATGGACAATTTGGATAAACATGTTATCTGGGTGTTTCCTTTTCAGCTGAAAGCCCTGGGACACCTGGGACCACTAGAATCGTCCATTCATTCCTAAAACAGTTAGCAGGCTTAGAGGGGTGAGTAGCCAGAAATGGCCAGGGCAAAGAGACAATGAGAATACCCCGTCCTCTGATGGCGCAGCAGGATTTGTGGGGCCTGTGGCAGGGCAGATTTATTTTTAGATATTTTGTATGCTGTCAGAAATTAGGATTCTAAGTTGAAATTCCCTTGGTTCACAGAAAGAAATATACTGTGTGGGAGTGAATATAGAGGGCTGCCTTCTTTGTCCTGGGACCTTTCAGTCCTTCTAAGTTCAGACCTTTCAGGTTGGTCTGAAGAAATGACCGATTTTCAGGATTCTTGTGACAAAGAGGCAGAGGGTTAAGGAGTCATGTCCTCGTGTCTAATCCATGGCTAGAAATTTGGTGTCATTCATAGGCAGTTTCAGAGGCAACAGATTTGGAGTTACAGTAGAAGATCTGGGTCTGAGTCCTAGTTTGAACTAGTTACTTCCTTGGGCAAATCACATATTCTCTCTCTCTGGTCCTCACTTTCCTTGTGTAAAATGAAGGGGCTGGACCATAGTTTCATCAAGAACAAGTCATTTCAGATTTCCTTCCTTCCTTCATTCCTTCCTTTCTTCCTTCCTCCCTCCCTCCCTCCTTTCTTGCTTTCTTTCCCAGTGTCACTCGACCAGTAGATAAGAAAATTCTGTAGCTATAGTTTACACAGTATGTATAAGATTGTAGTATCATAGATAGAAAGCTGAAAGGGACTCCTAGACCAATGCCTTCACTTTTACAAATACAGAGTTCCATGGAGGTTAAGTGAATTGCAGAAGGTCACAAACAAAGTAGTAGTAGGCAACAAAGTCTCCTTTGTTTGTGGACCATATGGGCAGATGTGGGCTTCATGAAAATACAGTTAGATGATTTCAAAATGGTTGAAACACTGAACCAGAAGAGTAGTCATTAAAGTATCAGCTTGGAAGGAGGTCTCTAACACAGTGAGCAGGGAGCTGTCCTTGGCCTGGTGCTAGTTGACATTTTTATTATTGACTTCTATGAATTCATTGAGTATGTTTATCAGATTTGTAAATGAGACAAATTTAAAACCACTAGGTGGCATGGTGGATAGAGCACTGAGCCTCGAGTCAGGAAGATCTGAATTCAAATGTTACCTCAGACATTTACTGAGTAAAACACTTAACCTCTGTTTGCCTCAGTTTCCTCATCTGTAAAATGGGGATAATAAGTGCCTACTTTGCAGGATTGTTGTGAGGAACAAATTAAATAATATCTGTAAAGTGCTTTGCACAGTGCCTGGCACATAGCAGGTTCTATATAAATGGTAGCTATTATTATTGTTATTACTATAGGGATAACTAACATATTTGATAGAATCTCAATTAAACACTCAAATACTCAAATGTATCTATGATCTTAGTCATGATTTTTTTTATTCTTTCTATTCACACGAACAGAGATTGTGTGTTCCAAGTGCTTTTCTGATCACTTTGGTTGCTGTTTCCCTCATGATTGCTGTGTGTATATTTCCTATTTAATGAGGTACTTTATTCCATTATTTTAATAATTAAAAGACTGGGGTTTTCTGTATTAAGCTTTAGGATTTTAAAGACATTTATATTATCTTGCTGTAGAGAATGTAAATTTCAATGTAGGTTGTGTTATTATTTAATATTTAATTGTCACATCAGACCTTGGTTTCAATACATATCGTAGTATCATCATCTTTCAGGCACCCAGGAGAAGCTGAATGGTACAGTGGAGGGAAGAGCACTGGGTTTAGAGTCAAGAACCTGAATTCAAATATTGCTTCAGACATTTACTATGACTAGTATTAGTCATACTAGTGTATGACTCTGGGCAAATCACAGATTCTGCCTGCCTTAGTTTCCTCAACTGTAAAATGGAAATGATAATAGCACCTGCTTCCCAAAATTGTTGTGAATATCAAAGAAGATAATATTTGTAAAGGGCTTAGCACAGTGTCTGATACATAGTAAACACTTAATAGATGCTCATTTTCTTCTCCTTCCTTCCTTCCTTCCTTCTTTCCTTTCATTCTTCCCTCAAATATTAGTAATCAATAAAAAGATTAAGTTTCAAAAAAAATCCTCCCACCCTCCTTGAATCTCATCGATTCAGAAGTTCCCTCCAATGATACACAACCCATCCATGACTACCTATCCTGTCCAACTCTTGTCTAAGCCTTCCCATAGCTTCACTTTAGTCAAAATGACAAAGTCAGAATAAAAGACAAAAAAGATCTCAAAAGGCTGAAATGTTTAACTGAATCTAATAAGGTGAAATTTAATAGAGGTAAATGCAAAGTCTTACACTTGGGTTCAAAAGAATCAACTTCACAAGTACCATGTCTGGAGGGATGGCTAAATAGTCATTTATCTGAAAAAAGATCTAGAACTTGTAGCAGATTTCAAATTCAATATGAGATGGCAGAGTGATAAGGCAACCTGCAAAAGCTAATGCAATCTTAGGCTGCCTTAAAAGATGCATAGTCTCCTAGAGTTCATTCATCAGTATCTTGGACAGATACTGTAAATAGGAAATGAGTTGGGCCCAGAATTGAAGGAGAGCAGACCGAGTTGCCTTGGGGAAATTGCACACTTCTTTTAAAGGCTCATCTTTTTAATTCCAGTATTCATTTGGTGGTGTTATATAGCTGTGAGTCAGAATGCCATCGTGTCTGAGATTGAAAATTACCCAAAGGTCAATGGAGATTGCATCTGTTGGTGAGCACAAACAGATTGCAACAAATTACAAATAAGGAATTACAAAGGAGAAGTGGAATAAAGGTTGCCATCAAATATGTATGAGCAAAAAAGATGGGCTGGTCATATGGCAAAGGTGATGAATAATTTTTTAATGGCCCCTGTGCTCTCTTGCTATCTTTGTGATGTTAAAAGAACATGAGAAAGAAGGGTGTACTGTTATGATACAGGAGGACACGGATAAGATGATGGGGAGCCATCGATGGGTTATGATCTGAATTGTTGGAGGGAGCACACACACCAATAGCATTACAGATCCATTTGAGCATTTAAGCGTCTAGAACAAGGTTGATAATAATCTCACTGAATTTTGCCTTGGTCAGACCATAGTTAGAGCTTTCTGTTTAGTTCTTTGTGCTGTAGTCCAGGAAGTATACAGAAGCTGGTGACAAGATTAGTGAAGCACCTCAAGATGATACCGTGAGAGAATCAATGGAAGGAAATGGGTCTATTTAACCAGGAAAGGAATAGGCTTAGGAGGGCCTCTCATAATGTATTTGAAGGGCTTCCATGTGGAAGGCAAATTAAATTTATGCTTAGCCCTGGAGGGCAGAATTAGGAGCAACAGGTGAAAGTTGTAGGGAAACAGATTTAGATTTGATGTTGGAAAAAACTTGCTAACAGTGAGAGTTATCAAAAGTCAGCAGTGGGGGAGGGGGCATTGGTTCCATCCCCTCTTCACTGGAGGTCTTCAGGAGAAGGCTGGATGACTGACCACTCATCAGGAATTTTGTCAGGAGGTTTCTTGTTCAGTTACAAGTTAGACTACCTGACCTCAGAGGTTCTGTCCAGCATGGATTCTTTGTGCTTCTGTGGCTAGAGGATTCTAAGGTCCTTTCTAACTGTAAATTCTATACTCTTAAACATTGGAATAGGGTGAAGTGGACAGTGCAAAACAGAATGGAAGCTCTTTAAAGGTGAAGTGAACAGCTGGGCTGAGCACTGGGAGATCTGACTTCCAGCCTTGGCTTTGACTCTAAGTAACTGTGTAGCTTTCAGTTTGTCACTTGACCTCTCTGGATCTCAGTGTCCTTTTCTATGAAATAAGGTGTATGTGGGGGGGGGTCGGGGGGGGAAGAGAAAGAAGTTTGGAAAAGGTGATGTTTAAAGATCTAACACTGGATGATTCTGTGATCCTCTTCCCCCCATAATCACTACAGTTTCCCAGTTCAATTGTGCATTTATATAGTAATTAATATAATACTATCATTTATATAATATTTAAGTTATATTAATATAATATTTAAGTTTGCAAAGTACTTTACAAATGTTTCATTTTATCCTCACAACAACCCTGGGAGGTAGGAGTTATTATTATCCTGATTTTACAGAGAAGGAAACCGAGACAGGTGCAAGTTGTGTGATTTGCCCAGGGCCACACAGCCAGTAATTGTCTGAAGCCCAATTTGAACTCAGGTCTTCCTGACTCCAGATACAGTGCTTTATCAACTGCACCACCCCTGCTGCTTCTTAGAATGACTGGCATTGGCCCTTGCCACTTGCAGGAGCCTGGCAGCCCCAGGCATGAGCTATCTATTTCTAAGCTTTACCTGTTCTGTGGTTGGAACAGGAGAATACAATGGAGAATGGCACCAATTTGGGGGCATCAGCTCAGTCTGCCAACTTACAACAGAATAAAATATGAGAATTGGCAGTTTACCTAGTTGTTGCATAGTTGAATTCCCTCATTTTACAAATGAGAAAACTGAGGCCCAGAGAAGTGGATTTGAATTTGGAAGGCCTAGATTTGAATTCTGGCTTTGCTATATACTTACTACCAGCCTAACATTCAGGGAACCATTTAACCTATTGGGAACTCAGTTTCCTCATCTGTCGAAAGAGGAGTTTTGATATATAAGGTCCCTAGAAACTCTGTATCTTGTAACAGTGTGATTTTAGGTGAAGGGATGTCACCCAAGACAGCAAGGTGGGTTAGAAAGCAAATCTCTTGACACCTCTGCTCATGCTATTTCAACTTTGCCTGTAGGGGAGTGGCAAGCAAGGTAGATGGGTGTGGTTCTTACAGGCCTCTGACCCGTTCTTGTTTTTAAAATGAAATGGTTGCTAATTATATTGTTTCATGTCTTTTTGTTAATTTTCATAGCTGGTGGTGGCATTCTTCAGTCGTTTCAGACTCTTAGTGACCCCATTCTTGGCAAAGATCCTGGAGTGGTTTGCCATTTCATTTTACAGATGAGGGAACCGAGGCTAACAGGGTGAAGTGACCTGCCAACGGTCACACAGCTAGTAAGTGTCTGAGGCTGGATTTTAACTCAGGTCTTCCTGACTCCAGGACTGGTGCTCTATCCACTGCACCACCTAGCTGGTGGTAGAAGCTCCCATTGTGAGCTCTGGTGTCTAACTGGCGATGCTGGGCTTGAAAGAGTTATAGTGCATTGTTGTCTCATTGAGGAATATTTGTAGCATCTTGAACTTTGGGGTTGGGGAAAACAAGTCAAACCCAAGAAAGCCCATGACTTCAGGGAATATAGGATGTATTATGTAGCTAGAACAATCCTCATGGGGTAATCAATAAAGGGGGGCAGGATTGGGTGGTGGAGAAAGTTGAGGCCTCTTTTCTTCTCCTTTCGCACTTTTTGTTCTTATAATACCTGATTTCTGTAACTCTTGAAACATAGGCCACCTCCAAATGTAGACCTCATTCCTAACATGAGACCTTTTAAAGTAATATACAAACACACACATATATACATATATATGCACACATGTATACATATATGTGTGAGAAATAATACACACAGTGATACACTGAGAAATAATACTTATTAGAAATATCTCAACTTTTTTTTTACAACCTAGGTTTTGAGGCAAAACATAGCCTATGTTTGCTATTTTCAGGAGCCTAGACTAACACAGTGCAGTTAGCTCCCTATTAGTGTGAAGAATGAATCCCCGAAGTGGTCACATATATTTGAATTTGCACTATTCAAAGTTTTAATTATGTAAAATATGTCAACTGGTTCTATCCCAACAGAAATATGCAGTGCAAATTCAAATAATGTGGTCACTTCATGGGATTCATTATCTATCTATCTATCTATCTATCTGTCTGTCTGTCTGTCTGTCTACTATTTTGCATCACCTCCCTGATGTCATAGTCCTCTTCCAGAATGCAGGACAAACACAACAACAACTTTGCAGCCAGGTAGTGCTGTGGACAGAGCACTAGAGATGGAGTCAGGAAGACCTGACCTCATTTACTAGTTGTGTGACGCTGAACAAGTCACCTGATTTCTGCCTGCCTCAGTTTCCTCAACTGTAAAATGGAGATAATAATAGCACTTACTTCCCAGGCTTGTTGCGAGGATCAAATGAAATAATATTTATAAAGAGCTTAGCAAATCTTAAAGCATTATATGAATGTGAGCTGTTATCATTCCCTGATATCAGCCTCCAAACAAGGTTCTAAGCCCTTTATAAGAAAGAGCTGTGTTTTATATTCTCCTTACATGACATGGTGTCTATTGTAGCATTGTGCACAATGTAGGCAGTCCACAAATACCTCCTGATTACTTTGCCAAGCTGTTGAAGATATGGGGAAACTTTCAGACCATTGCGGGGGGGGAGGGTGTTACTATGCAAATATATTGCCTTGAATGTAGGTATTTTTTGCATTTTGATAAGAGGTTTTTTTTTTTCCACATGACCAAAAAGGTATGTCTCCTTCTGCATCCTGGATTCATTACTTCTCTGTCAAAAAGAAGGTAGCATGCTTCATCATCAGTCCTCTGGACCTGTGGTTGGTCATTGAATTGGTAAGAATTCTTAAGTCTTCCCAAGTTGTTTTGCTTTATAATGTTGTTATTGTATATACTGTTCTGATTCTGCTCACCTCATACTGCATCAGTTTGTACAAGTTTTCCCAGGTTTCTCTGAAACCATCCCTTTTTTCATCTCTTATGATACAGTATTACATTTACATACCAAAATTGTTTAGCCATTCTCCAATTGATGGACACCTTTGTTTCTAATTCCTTGCTACAACAAAAAAGGTTGCTTTAAATATTTTTTTATTACTCATTTTTATAAAGAGTTTCTTAAATATTGAAATACTTGAAAGCCCGAACAAAAAACTGCTTAATGGTAAAATTTCAAGCACCAGTGGGATTAGTTACCTTGGAACAAGAGACTCTTCCCAGTGTCCCTCAAATTCTACCAACTGGGTGGCTGCCCATTCCACTTATTTCTGAGAGCAGGGACTGTCTGTTCCTTTTCTTTGTTTACCCAGCAATTAGCACAGTGCTTGGCAGATAGAAGGTACTTAATAAATGCTCATTGACTGACTGGATCCAGAAAGGAGAATTTACACTAATGCACCTTATCATCACAATTTTACTATTTCACATTGAATAAACTACTCCAGATGAAGAAAGGTGTGTTGGATGGAACCCTTGACCTAGAATTAGGAAGATCTGGGTTCAAATTATACCTCAGATTCTGGTCACGTGAACCTCAGCAAGTCACTTAACTTCTCAGTGCCTCAGTTTCCTCTTCTGTAAAATGACGGTGTTGGACTAGAGTGCCTCTGAGGTCTCATCCAATTCTAAACCTGTGATTTTATGAATTGTTTTCCTCTCTGCTTCAACTTTTTTTTGATTGAATAATGGGAGAGGAGTCAAGAAAAGGTCTTTTAAAAATGAGTCAAATAATATGGTTATGTGGACATGAGCTTTAAAAATTGTGGAACAAATATAACCATGGTAACAAATCTGGAGCCTGTCAACAGAGACACAGAACAATCAAGCCATACTCCACTCCCACTGTGACACCCTAGATTCTTCATTTTTGCTTTTCTTTTTGCTAGCAGCCTTACCCTGGATATTTTTCTTTTTTGACAAACAAAATAAATATTACATTTTAACGTAAAAAAGCAAAAAGGAATATTGTATGTGAACCCATAAACTTTTATTATGTAGTTTTTTAAGTGCATATTAAATTTAACAATGTAGTAACAAAATTGCCCTATTTGTATCCCCTTCTGAACTTGATTTTGCTTTCTTCTCATCTCCCCAATTCTTAGTAAAAGCACCCAACATCTGGCTCCGGCTTCTACTTATTTGATCATGTCCCCTGCTAGGCCTTCTCTTTGTGTTGCTTCATTTATCTACTACCCTCCACTTGATGTCTGAGATTTAAAATGTGGTTTAATTAAATTAATAAATGCACAGTAAAAGCAGAAGCATTAAATCTCATGTAACATAGACTACGTATTCCATTTACTTCCCGGACCTGGTCCCTCCCAAGGAAGGCAAAGGCCCCTTTGAGGTTATAACCCAATTTTAATCTCTCTTTTTATTTGCATAGTTCTTGCTCATAGTTCTTGGGAAATACTGAAAGGATGAAGAAAGAGGATTTGACTGGCAGTCTTGAGGGGAAATCTTTTTGCTCCATGATGAGAAAGGTGATTATCATGATTTAGATGGCAGATTACTGCTCCAAAGGATAATGGTCATAAAATTTTGCAGCAGTGTTATAAATATAGATGTGATAACTCAGCTATAGTCCAAACTGGCAGAAGTTCCTCTTGGGTGTGAGGCAATAATAATAGCCAACATTTATATAGCACTTTCAGATAAAACTAAGCTGAGAGTGGTTTAAGTGACTTGCCTAGGATCACACAGCTACTCAATGTCTGAGTCTAGATTTGAACTCAGGTCTTCCTGTTTCCAGGACCAATGGTCCATCTACTGGAGAAGGATTATTTTCTGAGTCTGCGTGGACCCAGAAAACTAACCTGCTTCAGAGGACCTTTAAGGATCAGAATGCACTAACCCTGTAAGAGATTCTTGGTTCATCTTTTCTAAGTACAAAGATGTCCTCCAAAGTTGGGATCTCACAGGCTCTTACCACCAGAATGAGACAGGAGGGAATTCTCCCTCTACTATTAAAAGATGTCTGGCTTTAGCTACAGCTGGGAGGCAAATAAGCTATTGATGCCACATGCTCTCAGTTTTCCTGAAATAGAATTACTGAATGACAAGGCTAGAAAGGACCTTAAGAGAGGAGACTTCATGCTTTGCAGGATGGAGTGATATCAAAGGAAAACCGGGGATGGCGACTTATGCAACAATCGAGATGACTTTTTTTTTTTTTAAATGAGGTTCTGTAAAGGAGCAGTGTCTATTCTAACTATACATGAGAAAGGAAAGATGGTGAATCAATTTCTCTCTTAATTCAAAGGAAAAAAGTAAGATCCAAAATTTTAAAGCATAATATCAACATTGAATCTGCTTATTCAGCCATGCAGACACAGACTTACAGGACTAAGGTCTGAAAGAATTTGATTTCTAGAATCAGAATTTCGATTCACATTATGGGATAAATAGACCCTCAAACGATTCATCGAGTTCTTTTTTCAGACCACTGATTTTGACTGCCATCAGCTAGTTCTTTGTGGTGACATTAGTGAGTGTAGGAAGGGCTGACAAGCATTTTGAAGATTTTGAAAATTTCATGTGAGTAACTAGGTTTTTGCACCCACTATCAAATCAAATTAGTTCCTAGATGGGCATATATACAGGCACACACACAAATTATTAAATATCAGATGGATTTTTTATTGGTACTGTATTTTTTTTACATATACCTTCTTTTCTTTCCTATTTTCCTTCCTATCCTATTTTCCTTTACCTTCTCGTGCCCAGAGAGTCATATTTTGTTGCAAAGATTAATTAGATTTTTAATAAGCAAAAGGCATTGAAGTTCCTATTTTCTGTGCAAATCTTTGACCCTAAAACATAGCTCCCCCTATTTTGTTGATTGAGGGGAAAGAGAAAGATGAAAGAAGGTACAGAACTACCATTTAGGGTAAAAAAAGGGTGAGAACTGGTAATGGTAAGAGAGCTGAAATACTCACCTCCTGTTTATCTTCTCTCTTTTCTATGACAGAGACTGTTTTTCAACTGAGAAGTATAGAATTAAAATGGGTAAAAGGGAATTAATGCGCAAAATGAATGAATGAAGAATAAGAAAGAATCTAGTTGCCCTCAATGAGTTTGATTTCCCAGGCCTGGACCAAGGAACTGGTAGGTATGTGATTTAATCACTCTTGGTAATCTCTGAAAAATCAGTGAAGCTTGTAATCTTTGTCTCTTACCCATAGTCCTGGGCTCATACAGACCACATTCAATTTTTGGAGCCTCTCTTTGTTAATTATCTCTATGGTTTATTTTTTTCTCACCCAGGAGAACTCTAAAAATATCTGAATTTGATTTATTTCTAACTCTGCCATAGGGGCATTGAGTTTCCCTGCAAACATTAAGCTAACAGGGCATGGAACATAGATTAGGTTTATTAAAATGTAAACATGTAAAGGACAGAGAAGGAGTTAAGTGTCCTGGCCCCTTTAGAAAATAGTTATGTTCAAATTTCAGGTGTCATTTTCTTTTTTCCTCTCTAGTTCAATCCCAGCCACAGAAAACAACAATAATGTCAACAATAACTCAAAATACCAGTAGGAGAAGTCCTGGTGACATGGAATTGAGAACCTTGTTGAAGAGGAATGTCAATTTGCCTCTTTTCTTCTATAAATTTGGCTCATTCCCCCCTTGCAAGTTCTGAGCACCCAGACTGCATACTGCATTTCAGCTTTCAATTCTTCTGCTCTTCAGCAGTGCTGAAGTGGCTCATGGTACTGCCAGATCACTGGGGCTCCTACAGCTCCTGGCTTGGTTTAGAAACTCCTTGCTTCTCACCCAGCAGATATTACCTTCATCTGCAGCCACTGGGTCATGTCTCTTGTTGCTGCCATGTCCTGGAAGCCCTATCTATTACCTGCATAGCTTCTTTTCTCTTGCCTAGAAGCTCTTCTGGTCTTTGTTGTTGTGGTTGTGGTTTATGTGCCAAAGGCCCATGTCATTATGGGAAAGAGGTACTCAGGGCCTTTGTAGTGGCTTGGGTACTCTTCCAGTCAGTTTATCTTGGAAAGGGCTGGCCTGAGTAATTTCAGTACAGAGAGGACATCTCCTTTGCCTGCTACAATAGGACAGAACTGGGGATGGGGAAAAGGACAGATTCTTTAAACTATAAGCCAGTGACTTTGACTTCAACTCTAGGCAAGATTCTACAATTCATTCTTAAAGAGATAGTCCATGGTCTAGTAGGCTATTCCAAGTCAAAGCAACAACCTCCTCCCTTGCTTTGATATGTCACACTAACACATCACTGGGGAAGCATGTCATCATAAAAGCAGTCTCTATAAAAGGACGCCGGTTTGAGCCAGACAAATTCCTGGCATTCCCTGGATTTTTCTTCCTTCTCTCACATCCCTTTGCCATCATTCCTGACTATCTCTTTCTTCACTGTAGTCTCTGATAATGAGATGACCCTTCTGTTTCCCAAAGCCAACCCCTCTACATGTACCTTCGATCCCATCCCTCCCATCTTCTCCAATAGATTAACCACTCTACAATACCCACTTTCTCCCTAATCCTTAATCATTAACTGCTGGCTCCTTCTCTGCTGCCTACCAAGATACCTAAATCTCTCCCTCTTAAAAATAAAACAAAAAAACTTCAGTAGACCCTGCAATATCCTCCCAGTTATTGTCTTGTATATTCTCTTTTTAGCTAGTCTTTGGGAAAAAACAATCTACAATCCTGCTTATTTAATCCTCTTGGATATTTATACTCTACCAACATCATGGTGCCAACCTTGCCTGACTTTTCAGTTTATGTCTGTTTTCTCTTCAGCTTGAACCCTTCCTCCTATGGCCAAACCAGAGCTTATCATTCTTTTCTCCACCTCTACCCTGAGAATTTGTCTAATCACCTGAAAATGTTGGGTCTGCCCCTCCAGGGATATTACAAAATTGCTTGACTCCCAAACAGACATATCTCAGATGACAATGTAAGAGCCTCTTTCTGCAAAGACTTGTAGTTGTGATGAGTTGTCACAGGCCTCTGAGGTACATTTTTTACTTTGAAGGTGGCAAACTCCTGACTTAGGCAGTACTAACCTTTGATAGAATCTGGTACTTCCAACTATTTCATTGGGCAGGCTGCCTGGCTCACTGCAAATTGTTAAAGGTCCTTGACTTCTGGCAATTTCCTCAGGACTAGGTCAAAGTGGCCTTTGTTCTGTACTCACTTACCAATAAAGAATATTTTATGAATTTCCCCCTACACACAGATAATAGCTCCTAATTCAGCAATAAAGAGGAATCTCTTCAGGACTTCAAAGAGATTTCTAACACTACTCTTGAAGCCAAGATGGCTAACTGGCAGATTTATCAACTCCATGTCAAAGGATCAAGATAGAATATGAGAGCTCCTTTTGTGCCCTAAGTCAGAGCTCACCGTGGAATAGCCCTATTGTAATGAATCAGTTTGAATACACCAATGTAGAAAAGATTAGCCTGGATGCCTGTGACTATGGAGCTGTCCATACCTAGCAGTGTGTGAGCATCAAACCGAGTTTCCACAAGATCCGTTTGTCAGGTAGGGTTTCAGGAGATTCCTACTCAGATATTAATTGAATAGATGAATCCCCAAGTCTCTTACAGCTCTAAGATTTTGTGATTTAAGGAGCAGAGGATTTAGGAAATTATAAAAATTTTCTGTATAAAGGAAGGGAAGTTTGCCAGTAATGATGTGACTTTAGCTAAGTCATTTAACTCCTATGGACCTTGGTGTTCTCATTTGTAAAAATGAAGGGATTAGACTTCAGTGGCCTCAATTATATTAAATCTCTAAAATCCCTTTCAGATCTAAAATTTTATGGGTCTGTTAAAATTGCTCTAATAAGTTTTACCTCTGACACATCCTGGTTTTGTGACCGAGCAAATCACTTGATTTCTCAGTGTCTAAGGCAACTCTCTAAAACTATAAATTACCAAATAGTTGCTCATCTGCAATGGTGAAAGGAGTTTCCTCTCCAGGAAGTCCCTAGACTAATGGGACTAAAAGTTGACATCATCCCTCTCTAATCACTTCATATTTCTGTCCTGTGTATGCAATTAATATGTAGTACCATTTTTAATAGACTTTTATTCAAATCTATTGGTTTTTATTGATGTATTTTTATTTTAAAATAAATATATTTTAACTATTTATTTAAACTTATTTTATTTAATATTTATTTAAACTTATCTTAAATTAATATTTAAATAGGTTTATTTTATATTTTATATTTCTCCTCCTTCCTAGAGAGTCATCACTTATTACAAAGAGGAAGAAAAGGAAAAAATTTTTTTAGCAAAACTGATCAATACCATGGAATTATTGTAGGATCATCCCAGTTCTGAAAAGGAGTCTGTGGGAAGTATTTCTCGTTTTTCTTCTTTGAAGTCAAACCTATACTTTTTAATTTCCCAGCATTCATTTCTGATTGTTTTGTGACGGTCATTGCTTCCATCTGCATTGTTGTCGTTATTGTGTATATTGTTTTGTTTGGCCCTGTTTACTTCAGTCTGTGTCAGTTCATATAGATCTTTTCATACTTCTTTGTATTCATCACAGTCATCATTTCTCACAGTGCAGTAATATTCCTTCACATTCATATACCACAGTCTATTTAGCCGTTCCCCAAGGGATTGGCATCTACTTTTTTCTCTCAAATTCTCTGTTATCATAAAAAAAATGTTGCTTATAAATACTACAGTGTATATGGAAGCTTTCTTTTTGTCAATTACTTGCTTGGGGTACATGCCCAGTACTGAAATCTTTGGGTCAAAGGATATGGGTATGTTAGCCATTTTATTTGCATGATTCCAGATTGCTTTCTAGGATGCCTGTCCTAAATAAAAATGCCACTAGTGACATATTAGGCTACCTGTCTTTCCACAACCTTTCCAACATTGACTATTCCCATCTTTTGTCATCTTTGTCAATTTTCTGGGTATGAAGTAAAACTTAAGGGTTGTTTTGATTTGTATTTCTCTTATAATTTGAAACATTTTTTCATAGGATTATTAGTAGTTGGCAATTCTTCTTTTGAGAACTGTATCCTTGACCAAGTACTTATCTACTGGAAAATGGTGCAGCACCATTTTCAAGGAAAAAATCATTGTATTTGGGGGACTACATGCTGCCAAGATACTATTTCTTTAGCTTTGATAGTTACTTGGTTAAAAGACAAGTTCAGAGGATCATAGAATTTAAAGTTGGAGAAAGCTTTGGAGATTATCTAGTCCAATGCCTCATTTTACAGTCTTCTGGAAAATCTAGGGAGCAGTTTGTAACACTTTCTGGTAGAGAATTTGGATGGTCTCGCTAGCACTCCAGTACCTTTTATGGGCCCAAATCGTCTGGACCGTAGCCTGATTTGCACATGCTCAAAGCGATCAGGCTAACTAACTGCAAAATGAATGTGGACAGAGGAATAGTCAGAGACATGAAAGAAGATTGTGCTCATAGTAAAACAAATGAAAAAAGAATCCTAAATTTTTCACATGCCTGTGTGATAATAATTGTAGTAACACTAATAGCTAGCATTTATTTAGTGCTTTAAGGTCTGCAAAGGAGTTTACATGTATTATCTACGCATATGAATACATTTTGTTCATTTGCTCTATTTTGTTGACCAATTCAGTCTTTATTTTTCAGTGTGTCCTTTTGTAGAATCTATAGGATTCATTCTCCAATACTGAGAGTAAGTGAATTCTCCTTTCATACTCATCTTCCCTATTATTTTTTAAGCACCTAAAGTCAATTCCCTTAAGCATTTGAACCAGCCCCCAGAACATTTTGCCTGTTGGTTGCTTTTACAAAGAGAAGGCTGTTCTGAGAGCTCAGTGAAAACAACTGTCGAAATTCAATCCCATGGATCCTCATGGCAGCTCTCACTTGGAGCAGTCTTTCCCCACCTGTGTGGAACTTTAATTAGCTTAAGTGGGAGTTCAGTGCCAGTAAGTAGGGCACCACATCTCCGACAAGCTCTGCAGAGCAGATTTTCTCCTCTTAACTATGCTTTTCCAAAACAGAACCAGGCTTACAGTTTTGATACTAAGATCATGTATTATTAGACATTAGCTACCAGCCCTTTCCAAGTTTTAAATGTGAGCAATGAATCCTCTTGGCCGGCAGGCCTTTCTAAGGCAGGATGTACTTGTTTAGCTATTCATACTCATGCACTGAGATATTCAGGGAGTGCTCACTGAAAGCATTTTTGTCATAGTCTAATGTCATCAGAAACACTGAAGTAACAAATTCATATTTTTTTAAAAAAATGTTGCATTAGTGCTCACGTTTGTTGATAGGATGTACGCGTCTTGAGAACAAGGACAATTTCCCTTTTGTCTGTCATCCCCATTGCCTAGCAAAGGGCCAGGACCATCATAGGTACTTCAGAGGTAAATGTTTATTGAGTCAGGTGCTGGGGACAGAAAGACAAGAGTGACAAAGTCCCTCTAGGAGCTTGTATTCTGACAGAGGAGACAACCTATGCATATGTGGACATATATCAATACATACATATACACACATGTGAATGTACACATATGTACATGTACACATATATGTGAGAGAGTACAGAAAATCTTCTGGGGACTCCTTGCTTGGGCCTTTGAGGATGGCAGACTTCCTGGATGCTGCCAGTCATGTGATAGAGTGGCACTCAAAGTACTTCCTTTCAGAATGATGTGATGGACCCTAAGTAGTACCCTGGGTCATTTTTTGCCCAGTGACAGAACCAAGGCATGATGGGGTGCGAAGAGAGAGCTCAGCTCCAACATCTAAGGATCTTTCCAGTTCAGAGGGCCTGGAGCAGAGATGAACCGGTGGCTGTTTGCCAATGTGAAATATGAAAAGCCTAATGAGTAGCATTGCACAACTCCTATATGTTCTGATGATGCTTAAAATGTTAGCTTCCTAATTGATTATAGCTGTGGTTATGTGAAGTTGCTGAATCACTCTCAAGCCTGCTGATTCTGTTAATGCGTGTCATGACTCATCTAGGCTTAGCTTTGCTTTCTGCATAGGAATAAACAATCTGTCCCTTCTCTGATTCATATTGTACCCTGAGTACTCCTTATTATGCATCCCTTTCTGGGAAAACCCTTGGTGAGAGCTTTAAGTAAAGTTGTCTCCTAGAACTCTGGGTGGAAGCTTGTTACTAAGCCAATGAGTGTGAGAATGGGGAGAAGAATCTCTCTCAATGGAGGTTGGACTTCCCCAGGAAACTGAGGCAGTTAGGTGGCATAGTGGATAGAGTACTGATCTTGGAGTTAGGAAAGCCTAAGTTCAAATCCAGTCTCAGACACTTACTAGCTATGTGACTTTGGACAAGTCATTTGATCTGTGCCCCTTGATTTCTTCATCTGAAAACTGGAGATAATAATAGCACCAACTTTCCAGGGTTTTTGTGAGGGTCAAATGAGATAGTATTTGTAAAGTGCTTTGCAAAACTTAAAAGATCATATAAATGTTAGCTATTATTATCATTGTTATTATGAATGAACTCAGGGCAAAACCTCAATTGCTGAGTGTAGGACAGGCTCCAGCTAGTGAGTCCCAGCCAAGTGGTTTCTTTGGATACACAATGAGCAAAAGGTAGTTACGGAGGGAAGGCACTTAGCAGCAAGGGGGAATCAAGAAAGGCTTCATGTGGAAAGTTAAGCTTGAGCTGAGTTTTGAAGGAAAGCAGAGATTCCAAGAGGCAGAGTTGAGGAGAGAGAGCATTCTAGGCATAGGGGGACAGCCAGTGCAGAGGCAAAGATATGGAAGGTGGAACACAGTGTGGGAAGATTTTCCAATAGCCCTCTACCCCAAATAAGGTCTTGAAGTCTAAATAGAATTTCACCAGTAGATGATGGCTAATGTTCAATGATCTCCCAATAGAGGTAATCACTAGAATCCCATTTCAGATCAGGAAGGCACCTCAGAGATCACCTAGTCCAATCTGCTCCTTTTACAGAGGCCCAGAGAAGATTGGAGATTGTCTAAGGTTATATACACAATGAGTCGGTAGCATAGCTGGGATGAGAACCCAGGTTAGTACTCTTCCTACTATACCACAGTGCCATCTCTTTCACCGCATGAAATGTTGATGGATAATCTTAGTGCTTAATCAATCAATCAATCAATCAATCAATCAATAAACAAATGTCTGTTAAATGCCAACCATGCACCAGACACTGTGCTTGGTGCTGGAGACACAAATAAAAAGAATGAAACTATCCCTACTCAAACAGACCTTACATGCAAAGTGACTGGAAAACAAACAACCATATATAAGTGCTAAGGAATACATGATGTGTGAGGCAGATATTTTTGTAGCAAACAGTTGTTTGCTGTTTCCTGAGACACAGTTAGAAAGTGAAATTGAGCAAAAAAAAAATAACTAAGGACAAGTTAACTATTTTGAACATGCTTTGAATGTGGCTGAATAGGTAATATTTTTATATCAAGGTAAGAATTTGTATAAACTTTAGAGAAACTTTAAAAATCATATCTTTTATAATGTTAAATTCATGTATTTGAAAGACTGTGGCTGACTCATAAATTCCTACATCAGCTTCTCTGTTCTCCTCAGTTCAAATGGTTTGTGTAGAAATAAGTGATATCAGCTAAATGGCAATATCTCCCACATCTCTACCCACGGAGAAAGGTGCTATTGTGAACATGTCAGCTCTACTCTATCCTTACTTGCAGTCATGGGAGGCAACAGAAACAAGCTGCTGTTGGTGCATGACCACTGTTTCAATTCAATTTAATTTGAGCACCTAGCACAATGCCTTTTACCTAGCTGTGTGACTCTGGGCTGGTCACAGCCTTTCTCAGTTTCCTCATCTACAAGATCTTAAACAAATGCAAATCTATAAAATGCTTATTAAATGTTGAATGTTACGTATTATAAGCAAAGCACTGTGCTAATGTAGCCTGTGTAAGCTTTTCGGATCTTTATCCCAACTTCCCCTGATGGGTCTGGTCCTCATAGCCTGATTTGTTGCAACTCTTCCCAGGGTTCTAGGGGCACCCCTGAAGAGTCAGGGATGATTCTCTATTGACATTGTTTCAAGTGCCCACTTGTGTGTTTTCTTTCATGATTATCAGTTAAGAATCTCCCCTAGCCCTAATTCCAATTGATGAAATCACTAAAAGGTGCTAAACTTGTTGTTTTTGAAGAGCAGAGACAAGTTTCTACAAAATTACTACTTTACAAAGCATAAAGTTTACCTGTTTGGATTAGACTAATTTTCCATTGGCTGGCTGAAGATTTGCCAGCCCCCTGGTGTTCCTTAAAGAAATGCTAGCTTGCTAGTTCTAAAATAAAGACAGTCAGTGAAAGGCAACTCCAAATACTGTCACTCTTTTCTGCTTCCAATGGTCACGCTATTTGGAGCTACCTTTCACCGACTGTCTCTTATTCCAGAAGTAGAAAGCTAGCATTTCCTTAAAGGAGTGCTGTTGTTATTGTTCAGAATTCTTCATGACCTGATGGACCAAAGCACACCAGGCCCTTCTCTCTTCCACTATCTCTTGAAGTCTGTCCAAGTTCATGTTCATTGTTTCCATGCTACTGTCTATCCATCTCATTCTCTGACATCCCCTTTTCCTTTTGCCTTCAATCTTTCTCAACATCAGGGTCTTTTCCAGTGAGTTCTGTTTTCTCCTTATTGGCCAAAGTATTTAAGTTTCAGCTTCAGTATTTGACCTTACAGTGAATAGCTTGAATTAGTTTAAGTATAGACTGAATTGATCTCCTTGCTGTCAAAAGGACTCTCAAATGTCTTCTTCAGTGCCACAATTCAAAAGCATGGATTCTGCAGTGCTCAGATTTCCTTATAGTTCAACTCACAGCCCTAGTAGAAAAACCATAGCTTTGACTTTGTCAGCTAGATGATGTCTCTGATTTTTATTATGCTGTACTGGTTTGCCGCAGCTTTCCTTCCACGGAGCAGGCGTCTTTTAATTTCATGGCTGCAATCTCCATCTGCAGTGATCTTTAAGCCCAAGAATATAATCTGACACTGCTTCCATTTGTTCTCCCTCTGTTTGCCAAGATGATGGAACCAGTTGCCAAGATCTTAGTTTTTTTTTTATGTTAAGCTTTAAACTAGCTTTTATTCTTTCCCCTTTTACCCTCATTAAGAGGCTTTTTAATTCCTCTTCACTTTCTGCCATCAGAGTGATATCATCTGCACATCTGAGATTGTTGATATTTCTCCCAGCAACCCTGATTCCAGTTTTTGATTCATCCAGCCTGGCATTTCACATGATGTACCCTGCATTTAAGTTAAATTAATAAGGTGACAATATACAGCCTTGTTTTACTCCTCTTCCAGTCTTAAACCAATCAGTTGTTCCATATTCGGTACTAACTGTTGCTTTCTCACCCACTCACAGGTTTCTCAGGAGACAAGTAAGATGATCTAGTACTCCCATCTCTTTGAGGACTTGCCACATTTTGTTGTGATTCACACAGTCAAAGTCTTTAGTGTAGTCAATGAAGCAAAAGTAGGTGTTTTTCTGAAATTTTCTTGCTTGCTCTATAATCTAGCAAATGTTGGCAATTTGGTCTCTAGTTCTGCCTCTTTGAAAACCAGCCTGCTTTTCTAGTAATTCTCAGTTTACATATTTCTGAAGCCTCACGTGCAGAATCTTTTAGATCTCTTGTCTCCCAGTCCACTAAGCCTGCCACTGAACCTCAATGCCTCTAACTGTCCCTTTGACCAGAATTAGCTCAGTAGATTGCTGCTGACCAATCAACTTTGCATCTCTGTTCTGGTCCTGCTCAGGCTGACCACACCACTCTTGTGTCAGCTGCATCCTTCTTTCTGCTACAGACCTCCAGGTCACTCTTCTTCATTTCTCATTGAGTTAACAGTACTTCACTTACATTTTTTCTCTCCTCCTCAACTCCTGTCCTCACACTAGGGGACTTCAGCATACATATTGACCACCTTTCAAACACCCTAACCACATTCAATTCCTTAACCTACTCACTTCCGGTGACTTACTCCTCCACCCCACCTCAGCCACGCACAAAGATGGTCATACTGTTGACTTTGCCATCATCCCCAGATGCACCAGTTCCATGTTCAAGAATTCTGAAATCCTCTGATATGACCATAATCTATTGGTTTTCTACCTCCCCCTCTCCCTTCCCCTACCAAACCCTACTCTTTGACCCCACCTTGACCTCCAATCCCTTGATACCTCAGTTCTCTTCCAGGCCATTTCCCGTCTACTGGTCATTCTCTCCTCATTTCCTCATCTTGACCCCCTGGTGAAACAGTTCAACTCTACATTGTCCTCTTCCCTTGAGTCTCTGCCCCCCACCCCCATATCACTGATTGTATCCTGTCAAGCTTCAGGCCTCAATCATTCCCATCATCTGCTGCCCACACTCTGACAATGTGTTTCTGAATATAAGTGTAGAAAATCACACAATCATTCTGACTGGGTCCTCTACAGATTTTGTTTCACAACCTCACCTGGGGCCCTCACCACTGCTAGGCAATCCTTCTATACTTCCCTTACTAACTAGCTATATCCCACTCTCCATAGTGGTTCTCCCAAACCTTTTCATCCATCTTTGAACCTCCTATAGTTCCCCCTCCCCCCTCCCTCTCAATTATGATCCTTGTTGATACTTTACAGAAGAAAATTGATGCCATTCTCCAGGAGTTCCCTCTTCTCCCCTTTTCCTCATCTCATATCAGTCAGATGTCTTCTGCTACTATCTCTTCTTGACCTCTGTCTCCCATGAAGAGGTGACGTTATCCTTACCAAGTCTAACCCCTCTACGTGTTCGAGCAATTCCATTTCATCCTGTCTCCTCCAACAAATAGTCCCCTCTATCATCCCAACTCTATCATTTATCTTCAATCTCTCCCTGACTACTGACTCCTATCTTACTGCCTACAAATATCCCCTTGTCTCCCTCATCCTCAAAACATTCTCGCTTGATCCTTCCATCCTTGCTAACTATCATCCTATTTCCCTTCTGCCTTTTGTGACTACACTCCTGGAAAAGGCCATCTACATTAGGTGCCTGCACTTTCTGTCTTTCCATTCACCTCTTAACCCCTTACAATCCAGCTTGTGACCTCATCTTTCCACCCAAATTGCTCTGTCCAAAGTTATCGATGATCTCTTAGTTGTCAAATCCAATTGTCCTTTCTCAATCCTTATTCTTCCTCGTCAGGAAAGCCTGGATTCAAATCCCAACTAAAATGTGTACTAGCAGCATGACCATAGGCAGGGCATGTGTCTGTTTCCTCATTTGTAAAATGGAGAAAATAACAGCACCTACCTCACAGAATTATTATGGAGATCAAATGAGATAATGTATATGAAAGTACTCTGAGGATATATATATATGTATATATATATATATAAATCTATATGTGTATATCTATCTATCTATCTATCTATCTATCTATTTATCTATCTATCTATATACAGCAACTAGGTGGTGCAGTGGATAGAGTGCTGGCCCTGAAGTCAGGAAGACTCATCTTCCTAAGTTCAAATCTGACCTGAGACACTTCCTAGCTATGTGACTCTGGGCAAGTCACTTAGCCTTCTTTGCCTCAGTTTCTTCATCTGTAAGATGAACTGGAGAAGGAGATGGCAAACCACTCTAGTATTTTTGCCAAGAAAACCTCAAATGGGGTCATGAAGTTGGACACAACTGAAACTACTGAACAAAAACAATACAGTTAATCCTCAATTTTTTGAGAGGTAATGTTCCTAGAAGATGGCTTGAAATTAAAAAATGCAAATGTTGACGCATCAGACTTATGAGAAATTGGGAGTTAGGTTCCCTGTCCATCACAAACTATAATCTTTCACTGGAGATTTCTGAAAATAAACTTTTCTGGATATAATTTCTTATAACAATACATTAATTCTGGTAATACGCACTTTTTCTTTTTTTTGTTGTTGTTGGGCAATGGGGGTTACGTGACTTGCCCAGGGTCACACAGCTACTAAGTGTTATGTGTCTGAGGCCAGATTTGAACTCAGGTCCTCCTGAATCCAGGGCCAGTGCTCTATCCACTGCACCACCTAGTTGACCCCAATATGTACTTTTTCTAACACAATAACCATAAAGTAACCCATAAAATGCAGGGAGAGGAGAGGCAAGGCTGAAGAGGATGGGGAGGGGCAAGGGCAGCAATGTCAGAAAAACCCCAAAGTACAAAAGGGGAAGGGTCAGCAGCTGCTATCTCTAATCTCCTTTTCAGCTCTGTGGTTGAACTGTTCTGCAATGAAAAGCATATATGTGCCTCTCGGTGAGTCCCCAGCCTGGTCAGGTCAGAGCTCTGAACTCCTGCCCTGTGCAGCTTAGGCCCCCCAGACCCTGAATGGCTTTACCTGGCCTCACTGCCCCAGACATGACACTAGGGAGCCCTGTGGCATGGATGGTGAGGGAGGCAGGAGCCTTGTTCAGCCAGGTGAGCATGGGTGAGGGTGACCACCATCTTATTTACCCACAAACTTAGCCACTTTTCCATATTTTTTCCCAATTCCTTTATTGTGCACATGAGAGGTTACTTTAGCGCTTTCTGGAGTGGATTCATGAGAACTTTGATGAAAGTTCTTTTTGTGGGTATAAACTTGTATATCAGACCTCTCATTTTTCCCTGGCTGTACATAACTGCTAATGTATGAGGGAACCAATGTAAAAGTGAAAATGAGATTATTAATAAAATAATGGGAGTGCTTGAAGTCATGACAGTTAAATACACAAATGTTGAAGATTGAGTATATGTGTATATATGTATGTGTGTGTGTGTATTTATATATTATGGTGGCTTAGCCAAGTCATCCATTTAAGTCAGGCTGAGAAGGTGGCTTGAAAGGGAATCTTTATACCCCCATGCTCTGGGTAAGGAGAGTACAGTGTTCCACTCTACCAAGTCCAAAAAAGAAGAAATCCAACCCATTAAATGTTAAATAATGATCATCAAAATATAACCTCAACTAACACAAAGTCATTTTGTCTACACCAACGTATTTTTCTTTACCTCTGGGCCTGATCTCTACTCAGCTGTTAAAATGTCTTTCTTTTTCAGTGAATATAATCCTCAGATTTTAAATCATGGGCGTCATTTATTCTCCTTCTCTGTTTTCTTGTCACATTTAATCTGTTCCAAAAATTCAAGTCTTATCTGGATTTACATGAGTTGATACAGAGGATAATTCATGAGACAGTAAACATCAATCACTTGGATGCAAACTGTTGTTATTTCTACTGCTGCAAGAACATTCTGGCTAAGAGAGGTATTTGATTTAATTTGGGCTGTAGCATTTCTCCACTAAGCATATTCCATGGATGGCCAGTTCATATTCTAGATCAGATAAGTTAAAGCCATTAGCTCCTAATAGCTATCCAGAGTCTTATCAAGATGACTTGGTGGCATATTTGAAGATACAGTCCCTGAAAATATAACTAGGGCTTCCCTTGTGGCCAAAAAATATTCTGTCTAAAAAGATTTATGGATATGGGCTGGGGTCCTTGACCAAGTCACTCATCTCTGGACACTGAGTTTTCTCATCTGTAAAATGAAGGAAGGTTTGGACTAGACCAGAGATTCTTATTATGGCGTCTATGAACTTGTTTTTCTTAAAAAAAATTTATAACTATATTTCATTGTAATTGATTGCAATCCTACATATTTTATTTTATACATTTAAAAGCATTATTCTGATAGGGGTCCCTAGGCTCACCAGACTGCCAAGAAGTCCATGACACACAAAAATATTAAAAATCCTTGGGCTAGATGATCTCCAAGCTTCCTTCCAATTATCAATCAACTTGACAGCCTGGAAATCAGGAAAAAATCATAACATACATATATATTTTGAAAAAGCTAATATTGTAAGGAGACAGTAATGCTAGGGGCAGATATCCTGGGCCTGGGAACAAGGTCTCAAGGACAAAATTTTTTAACTCCATGTATGTGTTGGGAGAGAGAAGGAAAGAAGTTAGTGATAGAGTGGTTTGGGGGGTGAGGAATAAAAAAAAGATTCTTAGGATAACTGAAGGTCAGAGAAAGATTTGGTGAGAATGGGAGGGAGAGGGTGGCAGTGGAGATGGGTAAGGCCACAGCTAGGGACAGTCAGAAAGTCATGACAAGTCAGCTAGGAATGTTTGAAATCAGGGAGCAGCAGCCTCTGTCCAGGCAGCAGAAAGGGCTGGGGAAAGGGGGATACTAGTTGAGAAGTGGAAAAAACAGAAGAATTTATCAGAAGGCTATATACCAAGCACCACTGTGAGTACAGACCTGCCTAAAACGAATGAAAAGACCAAGAAAAAAAAAAGACAGAAAGGACTTGGCTCCTGAAGTGTCTGAGGTTAAACAAAAAACAAAAACAAGAGAAAGAGTTCTATGTGAGTTGGAAGTTGAAATAAAAGAATTGTGGATGTAAGAAAGGGAGTAAGAGCCCATAAAAGCCTGGGAGGGGCTGAGTTAAGCCAAACTGATGAACAAGACCGAGAGTACATGGAACTTGCTGATTTGCATAGCTCCTACTAAGGTGAAAACTTGCTTTGCTGACCTGGATACAAAATGCTTCTGTGCACAGTTTCGATTCGTCTATGCAAAGATGAAGATGAATGGAGCTATAGCCCTGAGCAAAATTGTGAAAGCCACATATGGGTCTGGCCAAACCTCTCTTTCCCGATCTTTTTCTCTCAATGGCCTCCCACTTCAGTATTCAGTGGTTTTTATTCCCTCCTCCAATCAAAACCCCTTAAGATCTGATTGCATCATGGAAACATGTAGAAATTTACTCATGTTAAAATGTTACTTCCTTTGAGCCAATTTTTTTATACTTCCTTTCTCTTAATTGTAGAATTGTTTAAAAAAAAAAATAACAACAACAAAACCTAAAGTTATCTTTCAGAGGCCCAGGAGAATTTTAGATGGGCAGGGAGATCATAGTGTCCTTAAAATTAAATTGTGTGTAAGGTTGCTAATAATAATAATAATAATAAATTATATATTATTGTAATGCTAATAATAATTTTATTATGTAACTATGTAATGATTATTGTGAATAATAAATTATTATTGTAAATTATTAGTAACTATTAATGAATAATAGTTATTGTGAATAATTAATAATAATAATCACGGTGATGATATCTAACATTTATATAGTGCCTTAGGGTTTGTAAAGTGCTTTAAATATATCATCTCATTTGATCTTTACAATAACCCTGTGAGTTCTGTGCTATTATTATCGTCATTTTACAGATAAAAGAGGTTGAGTGACTATCCCAGGGTCACCCAGCAAGTGTCTGAGGCAGGATTCAAACTCAAATCTTCCTGACTGCATATCCAATCCAGTACTGTATCTACTGTGCAACCTCTATTCATCTTTTTCTTCCCTTCCTCCTCGCTTCCCTCAGAGAAGGTGAGCTTTAGCTGGGGCTGCAGGAGGAGACTATCCTACAGAAGTTGTTGCATTTGGATGGGAGATTTGAGTTGGAGTCCTGTCTTTGACATTGGCTGTGTGACCCTAGACAAGGCAATTAACGCTGTGTGTTTCAGTTTCTTCATCTGTTTGTAGTGGTTGGTATAACATAATATAATATTATAATATAATATGTTATTTTATGTTATGTCATATCATATCATATCAAATCATGTCATGTCATATTATATTATGTCATGTCATATTATATTATGTTATATTATATTACATATGACTATATTTCCCAGAATCCTGTGCTGTTGTGAAGCAGGGAAGCACACTATCTAGGAATTTCTGGTGGAATCTGGGCATGAGAAGCTCAGAGGATGGAAGAGAAAATTTGGAGGAGGAAAGCAAGGTGAAGAAAACTGCTGGACATTCCCCTGTGCCACATATCGTCCCTCTGGAGTTTTCCAACACTGAAACTTCCCGCAATCCTTCTACTGATGCTACACTTCTGGGCACAGATGTGGAAACACTTGAAGACACTGAGGGTTCCCCTCCCCTCCCCTCCCCCCACCTGTGGATGTCTGACTTTGGGCTTGACATGGTTTTGTCTCGCCAGCCTTTAAGACCTAGTTTCTTCTTCATATGCAGTATAAGCTGTTGTTGTCATTGTTCAGTCATTGCAGTTGTGTCCTACTCTTCGTGACCCCTTTTGACAGAGATACTGGAGTAGTTTGTCATTTCCTTCTCCAGCTCATTTTACAGATGAGGAAACTGAGGCAAACAGGGTTAAGTGACTTGCCCAGGGTTACACAGCTAGTAAGTGTCTGAGACCAGATTTGAACTCAGGAAGATGAGTCTTCTTGACTCCAGGCCCGACACTCTATTCACTGCACCACCATCTATCCTCTCTATAATTCCTTGCTGCCCCTAGCTTTAGTATCAGTTACATTATCCTAAAGATTCACAGGTACAATGGGGAAAGGCATTGGCTCGGATAACACATGTCACCTTTCAAGGTCATTCTCTGGGCAAAGTATTAACTCACCATTTTTTGCTTCCCTGGGTGTGACAGCATTGCAACCCAGTACCAGCACAGAGAGAGATTTGTAATTTTTTGTCCCTAATTGGGAGGTTTGACCAATGAATGGTTGTTGAGAATGTTTCCTCCCAGCTGACCCAAATTTCTATTTTAAATTAATTGGCCTTTTTTATACTACTGTACTGTATGTGATATGATTAATATTAATTAGTTAAGGAAGGAGATTCAGAGCAGGAAAATGGGAGCCCAGAGCAAGAATTTGAGTAGATGTTAAAACAAACCAGATAAAAATACTCAGAGGTAGCATAATGGAGTATTACATCTAAAGTGGAAATAATCGTGCCCCATGACCTTAGAGGCAACCTGGCATATTAGTTAGAAAGCTGACTTTGGGGTCGGGAAGACCTAGGTTCAAGTCCTGCCTCTGAAATATATTGACTGTGTGACCCTGAATAAGTCATTTTGTTTCTCAGTCTCCTAGCCAACTCCCTAAGAGGAGGCAGCTATGAATTGCAAAATGGTTGCTAGTCTAGGTTGATTGAGGGAGTTTCCTCACTGGAATGGAAGTTCTCTAGAACAATGAAATCACAGCTCTCAATAAGACAAACAGACAGCTGCAAATCCCAACTATCTCTCAAGGTTCTTATGAGGAAAGTTTCTATAACCTTTAAAGTGATATAAAGTGGGACCATGTGCAGTAACTGCAACCCATGATGAGAAACTTGCTTCACCTGAATGTAAGTATTTCAGTTCTGCCTAATCAGACTATCTCCCTCCTCCTTTAACTCTAAACTTTCTCTTCTTTCCATCCCCAAACTCTGAGCATGGGAACCCCAGCTATTGGAGACTGGGATGAAAGACCTTGTTGATTTTTAATGTGTTTCTAATGAATGAGAATTGTTGACATTAACATAGGTTTAGAAAAAATGAGAAGTGAAAAACTAAAAATTTGCTATGGCTATAACAATAATAATATTAAATGATTAGCATTTATATAGTACTTTAAGGTTTACAAATAACTTTATAAATATTATCTCATTTTATCCTCACAACAACCCTGGGAAATAGGTGCTATTATTATCCTCATTTTATAGATGAGGAAACACAGAAAGATTATATGACTTGTTCTGGGTCACACAGCTAGTAAATGTCCAAGACTAAATTTTTTTAAAAATTATTTTATTTTTAATTTATAGAATAAAACAAACATTTCCATAACATAGTATAATAAAAATATAATAAAATAATATTTATTATTTATTTAATATTTAATATTATTTATTTTAAAAATATAATATAATAAAAATAATAAAAAAGATTATACATGAAAGTGCAAATCTCTTATGTACAATTTGCTATTCCTTTTAAATATATAGTAAAGTTATCATGTAAATTTCTTTTTTTCTTCCCCCCAAATGGCTACCATTACACACAAAGTGTGTGTGTGTGTATATATATATATATATATATACACATATGTATGTATGTATACACATATACATACATATATACATACACAAGATTGGATTCAAACCCAGGTCTTCCTGAGTTCAGGTCTAGTAGTACTCTTTCCACTGCACCAGCTAGCTATCTATAAAACTATAGCTCTGTCAACGGCATCCAAATTGTAGCTGTTTAGGCTCAGTTACTATGTAGCACAATGATTATATTGCAACCCTTGTGTTAGAGACTCTCACTGGCCATAAAGGACCCAGGCATACTTGGGGAGATAAATTTCTCACATCTGTGGTTTATTGTCTCTACTTAGATAATATGGGAATTTCCCGTCTGACACAACTTCATGGGTTAATGCCAACTCTCCTTGCAAGCACACCAGGCCCAAAGAATGAGCAGGTGTCATTCTGTATTAAAGAGCTCCAGCAAGGGACAAATGGGGATGGTCCTCCATGGCTTCTTTGTCAGTATTTTGTTTCTTGCTCTGTGGCTTGGCCTGCAGTTCTCCTTAGCTACCAGCAGATGTCTCTTGTCGCTACTCCCCAACTATTGCTTCCCATTGGATTCCACTCCACCACCTTGCATAAGTAATGTATTCTTACAAATTTCTGTACTTGGCATGTGATGGCATCAGATGTCTGCTCCTCTGGTGTTCTGTTCTGCACATCCCTCTACCTACAATTCTCAGTTCCCAGAAGATGGCAGCAGGTATCATGGGATGATAGACAGTGCTAGAAAAGACCAAAAGGATTATCTAGTCCAACCCCCTCATTTACATGACCTAGGGTTGCATCTAAATGGGATCAAGAGAGGTCAAGTGTCCAAGGCCACACAGAATGCTGAGATTTGAATTTACCTCCTTTTTAGACTCCAAATCTATTATTGTTTCCATAGAATGCGGCTACTTCATAAGGCCAATCCTCATCACCTTTGCCTAGTTGTTTGCTTACAATGGAAGAAGGAGGAAGAGAAGAAAGAGAAGAAGAAACATGCGTATATATATAGGAGTAGAGGAGGTATTGCCATTGGTATACTGTTTATATTCCAAGATCACCATATACTGTGATGAAAATAGTTGAATGAATGCATGATGTTGTTGGTCAGTCATTTCATTCATGTCTGACTCTTTGTAACCCCATTTGGGGCTTTCTTGACAAAGAAAAGTGGTTTGCCATTTCCTTCTCCAGCTCATTTTACAGAAAAGGAAATGGAGGCAAACAGGGTTAAGTGATTTTCCCAGGGACACACAGCTAATGTGTCATACCACCTAACTGCCCAGAAATATATAACTAGGAAATGAATAAATATCAGATCAGTTCTTACCTAAACACAGTTGACTGAGCATGCTGTACTAAAAAATACCACAGAAGCCAAATACTAGTACATGGAGGCTGCTACAAGGCACAGTGGATAGCATGCTGGGCTTCCTGAATTCAAATCCAGCCTCAGATACTCACTAGCTGTGTGTCCCGGGCAAGTCATTTAATCTCTGTTTACCTCAGTTTCCTCATCTGTCAAATGAGCTGGAGAAGGAAAAGACAAACCACTCCAGTAACTTTGCCAAGAAAACCCCAAATGGGGTCAGAAAGAGTCAGATACAACTGAGCAACTGAACAAGTGAGAAACAAAGGGGAAAGAAGCAGTTCCCACTATTTGGAACATCCTTCCGTATCTGGTGGGCACAACATGTAAAGGGGAACTCAGTGGCCTTTTAGCCTTTACTAGCAGCAGAAAAAAAGTTTCATAGCACGAGCCCAGATAATAGCAACCAGTGAGGAGCAGGCCTGGCAGCAGAAGGCATCAATGAATGAAGGAGCCTGCACTGTCAGAGATGTGAATTGCCCTTCTACAATGTGCCTGTCCAACCACATATACACACACACGAAGGTGTAGAATTTTCCACTGATTCCCTTGCTCCCCAGATAACTTGATGTCCTAGAGTTGCATCCAAATGGGTGTTGTTCATCCTTTGTACTTGAAGAAAACCAATGACATCATGTTATTGGAGCCAAGGTACAGTGTGTTCAGCTGTGGCTGATCAGTCCAAGACAAGCTCAGAAGGCTGTACCACAGGTCAGGCACAAATAGTCCATTTGAGCAGTTGGATTGGAGATGTCATTTCCTTTGTGTTACTGGGATTTTACTTTGTTCATAGAGTACAGCACCTTCTTTGATATGGGCATGCGATGCTGGGCCATCCTGTGCTGGTGTCTCCCATGCCTTGCAATTGATTTCAAAGTTCTTCAGAGAGACCTTGAGAGTATCCTTGTATTGCTTCTTCTGACTTCCACGAGAGTGCTTGCTTGCCTTGCATGAGTTCTCCATAAAATAGTCTTTTAGGCAAGCCTGCTTTTGGCATTTGAACACTGTGGCCAGCCCATCAGAGTTGTGCTCTCTGCAGCAGAGTTTGAATGCTTGGCAATTCAGTTTGGGAGAGGACGTCAGTGTTCATTACCTTATCTTGCCAGGTGATCTTCTGAATCTTCCTAAGACAATTCAAATGGAAGTGGTTCAATTTTCTGTTTTGGTGCTGGTAGATTGCCCAGGTTTCACAGGTATTAGTTCTGTAGACTTTCAGTTTGGTATGCAGTCTCATACCTCTTCTCTCCCCCACTTTCTTTCGGAGTCTCACAAATGCTGAGCTAACTTTGGCAATGTGCGCATCAACGTTATCAGCTATGTGGACATTCCTGCCAAATATACTGCCAAGGTAAGTGAACTTATCCACAGCATTTGAAATTTCTCCATTTGCTGTAACCAATGGTTCCACGTGTATGCTGGCTGGTGGAGAACTTCTGTTTTTTTGGTGTTGATTGTCAGGCCAAATTAGCACAAGCAGCAAAGAATTGATCTATACTCTATTGCATCTCGGCTTGAGGCTGCATTGAGTATACAATCATCTGAGAACAAAAAGTCACACACCAACTCTCCCTCCGTTTTGGTCTTGGCTTGTAGCCTTTTCAAGTTAAGTAGTTAAACTTCAGTGTGGTAGCTGACCTTAATGCCATTTTCATCTGACAACATCATGGAAAACATCATGCTAAAAAGCATGGGAGCAAGCACATAGTCTTGTATCACTCCATTGGTGACTGGGAAAGCAGAAGAACATTGAATTCCTTTATCCAGAACCTGTGTAAGCATGCCATCATGAAACTGGTGTATAATACTGATGAACTTCTCCAGGCAACCAAATTTTACCATGATCTTCCACAGACCCTCATGACTGGCAATATCAAAGACCTTGGTCAGGTTGACACACTTTGTATACAGACTTCTGTTCTGGTTCTCCTGAAGTTGGGAAGCAAACATCATGTTGGTCACTCCTCAGCCCTTTCTGAAGCCACACTGGCATTTGCGTAGATGACTGTTTTCCAGGTAAAGGATCAGCCAATTGAGAATCTTTCCAGTAATAACTAAGAGGGAAACTTCCCTATCATTGTCACAGGACAACCTGTTTCCTTTTACTTTATAGAGACAGACAATGGAGGAATCTTTGATCTCCTGGGGGATAATTTCCTCTTGCCATATAATAAAATTCCAGTCAGTTTTTGTATGAGCAGTGGACCCCCTGCCTTGCAGATCTCTGATAGAATCAATACCAGGTGCTTTGCTACATGAGAGTAGGTAATAACATTCAATATATCTTCTTCAGTTGGAAGTTTGTCTAGAGGAGGATTGACTTCAACCTAAGGTATATGGTCAGTGGCTTCGGCATTGGTTGATGATGGTCTGTTGAGAACACTGTGGAAGTATTTAGCCTATCTATCATGTCCTTATCACTGATCATTGATCAGGCTCCATCAGCACTGAGATGAGCATTGAGATGCACCAGAGGTCTTTGGCCCATAAGTAGTCTTCTGAGCTTTGTAGAAGTGCTTTGGATTCTTGTTATCTCTGTAAAACTAAATCTCATCTGCCTCCTTATTGAGCCAAGAATCCTGAATCTCTCTAAGTTTCATTTGCACTTTACTTCTGATGGAGTTAAATGTTGCCTTCTTAGAGACTGACAAACTGTCCTGCTGGTAAACCCCGGGGAGTTCTCGTTTTTTGTGTATCAGCTTCTGAATTTCCCCATCATTTTCAGCAAACCAATCCTGATGTTTCCAAGTGTTCTGGCCCAGAAGAACAAAAGCAGTGCTGTACACCAAATCTCTGGAAGCTGCCCATTCCTTTTTTGCCCCATTGTTGCCAACTGTGTGCTGACTCAGCTTTCCCTCTAGATCAGCAATAAACTGTTCACTCAGGGAGAAACTATTATCTGTTGACTTTGAATCTCCTGGCAGTCATCTTGCCTTGGGGCCACCACTTTTGTTGAATGTGAATGTTCAGTTTGGAGAGGATAAGTCTATGATTGCTCCAGCACTCTGTGCCACACATTGCCTTTGTCACTCTCACATCTTTCCTATCTCTTCTCCTTACGATGACGTAGTCTACTAAATGCCAGAGGGTGTATCCATGATATTTTGTTGCAATTAGATAAACAGAAGACAGTGCTGGTGATGAGAAGGTTGTGAGACGCACAAGTCTTCAGTTGTAAGTGACTGTTGCTGTTTCTGACTCCATTCCTTCTAAAGACTCCTTGCCATGTTTGAATCTGTGCCTACTCTGGTGTTAAGATCACCCTGAATTGTCCTCTATTAGAACATTGATGATGACACCCATTCCTATTAAAAACACTAGAAAGCATAGGAATAAATGGAGTCTTCCTTAAAATAATAGATAGCATCAATCAAAAGCCATAAGCAAGCATTATATGCAATGGGGATAAGCTAGAAGAGTTTCCAATAAGATCAGGGGTGAAACAAGGATGTTCATTATCACCACTGTTATTCAATATTGTGCTGGAAATGTTAGCTGTAGCAATTAGAGAAGAAAAAGAAATTGAAGGAACTAGAATAGGCAAAGAAGAAACAAAGCTATCACTCTTTGCAGATGATATGATGGTATATTTAAAGAATCCTAGAGAATCAAGTAAAGATTATTTGAAATAATAAACAAATTTAGCAAAGTTGCAGGATATACAATAAACCCACACAAATCACTGGTATTTCTATATATTACTAACAAAGCCCAGCAGCAAGAGATAGAAAGAGAAATACCATTTAAAATTACTGTAGACACTATAAAATATTTGGGAGTCTACCTGCTAAAACAAAACTAGGAGTTACATGAACACAATTGCAAAACACTTTTCACACAAATCAAGTCAGATCTAAATAATTGGAAAAATACTAGTTGCTCATGGGTAGGCCGAGCTAATATAATAAAAATGACAATTCTACCTAAATTAATTTATTTATTCAGTGCCATACCAATCAATCTACAAAAAAAATTATTTTATAGAACTTGAAAAAACAATAACAAAATTCATTTGGAAAAACAAAAAGTCCAGAATATCAAAGGAACTAATGAAAAGAAATGCAAGGGAAGGTGGTCTAGACATCTGATCTTAAATAGTATTATTGACCTTATTGTATTAAATTGGCCTGATCTTAAGTTGTATTATAAAGCAGTGATCATCAAACCTACTTGGTACTGCCTAGGAAATAAAGTGGTGGATCAGTGGAATAGATTAGGTATGCAAGACACAACAGTCAACGACTATATTAATCTACTATTTGATATATCCAAAGACTCCAGCTTCTGGGATAAGAAATCACTATTTAGCAAAAACTGGAAAAATGTATGGCAGAAACTGGGCATAGACCAACATCTTACACCCTTTACCAAGATAAAGTCAAAATGGATATGTGATTTAGATATAAAGACTGATACTATGAGCAAACTAGAAGAGGAAGGAATAGTTTACCTTTTAGATCTATGGAAAAAGAAGAATTTATGACCAAACAAGAGATAGAGAAGGTTATGAAATGCAGAATGGATAATTTTGATTACATTAAATTGAAAAGGTTTTGCACAAATAAAGTCAATGCATCCAAAATTAGGAGGAAAGCAGAAAACTGGGAAATAATTTTTACAACCAGTGTCTCTGATAAAGTCCTCATTTCTAAAATATATAGAGAACTGAGTAAAATTTATAAGAATACAAGTCATTGTCCAATTGAAAAATGGTCAAAGGATATGAAAAGGCAGTTCTCAGAGGAAGAAACTAAAGCTATCTATATAGTCATATGAAAAAATGTTCTAAATCACTATTGATTAGAGAAATATAAATCAAAATGACTCTGAGGTACCACATCACACCTATCAGATTGGCCAGCATACAAAACAGGATAATAATAAATGTTGGAGAAGATGTGGGAAAATTGGAACACTAATACATTGTTCTTGGAGTTGTGAAATGATCCAACCATTCTGGAGAGCAATTTAGAATTATGCTCAAAGGGCTATAAAATTGTGCATACCCTTTGACCCAGCAATATCACTTCTAGGTCTGTATCTCAAAGAGATCATAAAAACAGGAAAATGACCCACATGTACAAAAATATTTATAGCAGCTACTTTTGTGGTGGCAAAAAATTGGAAACTGAGAAGATGCCCATCAATTGGGGAATGGCTGGCCAAGTTGAGATATGTGAATGTAATGTAATACTATTGTGCTATAAGAAATGATGAGCAGGCAGACTTCAAAAATATTTGGAAAGACTTACATGAACTGATGCAGAGTGAAATGAGCAGGACCAGGAGAACATTATACACAGTAACAGCCACATTACGGGATGACTGACTTTGGTAGACTTGGCTCTTCATAGCAACCCAAGAATCTAAGACAACTTCAAAAGATTCATGATGGAAATTGCTGTCCACACCCAGAGAAAGAACTATGGAATCTGAATGCAGATGGAAGCATACTGTTTGCTTCCTTTTCTTCTGTTGTTTTGTTTTATTGCTTCATTCTTGTGGTTCCTCTCATTAGTTCTAATTGTTCTTTACATCATGACTAATGGGAAAATATGCTTAACATGAATGTATATGTAGGGCCTATATCAGATTGTATACTGTCTTTGGAGGAGGGAGAAGTGGGAGGGGAAGAAAATTTAAAATTCAAAATTCGAAATCTTATGGAAGTGAATGTTGAAAACTAAAAATAAATAAATTTTAAAAAAGAACATTGATGATGAGGGTCTCCAGGTATTCATAAATTTTTTCTTTGACCTTATTAGGGTTCACCATGATGGGAGCATATGCACTGATGACAGTGGTGTGGAGCTTTCCTACAAGTGGCAGTTGTATTGTTGTGAGCCTATCATTTACTCCTTTTGGGAGGCAAACAAGATTGCTAACTAGATTAGATCTGATTGCAAAACCTATACCAGCTTCACAGCATTCCTTATCACATAGGCCACTCCAGAAAAATGTGTATCCAATTCCGATTTCAGCTGGCCTTCATTTGCCAGCCTTGTTTCACTCAGGGATGCTATTTGGATGTGATACCTGTTGAGTTCTCTTACAAATGCTGTTTGTCTTCAGGTCTACTGTATTTTGTGAATGTATGAACTTTCATGCACTCCATGTACCAATTGTGAGTGGAGTGTAATCATCTTTGCAAATATTTTTGTACTTTTTTGTGTGTTTTGACCACAGGGTGGAATCTCCAGCTGCTGCAGTAAGCAGGCCAAGGTTGAGGGAAGCAGACAATTTTTTAGGGCACCCTTTCTAGCCTCTTCTTTATGTCAGGAGGTGAGTAGAATGGTTCTTTAAAAAAGCTGCTCAGTCAAACCTAGAAAGACTTACATGAACCGATGCAGAGTGAAGTGAGCAGAACCAGGAGAATATTGTACATAGTAACAGCAACATTATAAGATAAACAACTATCAATGTCTTAGCTATTCTCAGTAATACAATGATATAAGACAATCCCAAAAGACTCATGATAAAAAATGCCATATGCCTCCAGAGAAAAAACTGATGACATCTGAATACAGATTGAAGCATACAATTTTTTTCCTTCCTTCCTTTCTTTTTTCTTTCTTTCTTTTTCAAGTTTTCTCCCACAAAATGACTTATATAGAAATATGTTTTACATGAATGCACATGTATAACCTATATCAGATTGCTTACCATATTGGGGAGGGGGGAGGGGATAGAGGGAGAGAAAGAATTTGAAACTCAAAACTTTAAAAAATATTAAAATTGTTTTTACATATAATTGGGGAGAAATTTTAAAAATTAAAAAGAAAAAAGCTATTCAGACATCTGGGGGCTGCTAAATTTTACTGCTGCTTTAGTCCAGTGAGAAAATTACCCTCCCCCCAGGGCCACCTCTATGCAGAGTTGTGACACATTTGCTGTATCATCACTTGCCTGTTGCCGCAGGACTTCAAGGTAGGTAAAATGGTAAAATAAAAATAGTATAATAATAAAAAAGTAAAATAGTGGATGACAGGTGATGTCTTAACTTTCAAGTGAATTGGATTTAAGTGAGGCAGAGTTGCACAAAGTCATCAGCCTTATTCTCTCTTCCAGAGTCATCAAAGCCCAGGGCTAAGACAAAAATCAGGATGATTGGGTGATGGCCTGGGATGCAGTGGATTACCTTGGCATCTTTGATATGTGCCCAGACTCTAAGTGCTGCACAGTGCTTGCTTCAGTCACCCTCATGGCTGTTGGAAAAAATTATTCTCATCTGCCCATTCCACCAGGAAAAGTCTTCACATGCTTGGGGTAGACATTCCCCTAACTCACCAATGGATTTGGGGTCTGTCAGTTGGGGTCTGCCTGGTTTAGCCCATCTGCCAAGACAATTGTATTTAAGATTGGCCACTGCGCATGCTACAGCTTCTTGGAGCAGCAGGTGAGAGTTGAGTGCTAGGTGGACACCAAAGGTGGATGAGCAGCCATGAAGAGTGCCTGGCAAGCCCTCACCCCAGAGGTGCTGGTCATCCCTGAACACCCCATATGCTTCAAATGGGAATACCACTTCCAGTAACCAACTATCTCATTGCTGATCTACTGTACATTTGTAGGTGCTCCTCTGGAGATGCCACTCACTGCTTCTCCTCAGAGCTGCTACCTCCATCTCCTGCCAGGTTCCATAGCTCTTCTTAGCACCATGATCATTGGTTAGCCCTCTTTGGCTGTTGGTGTTCTTCCTTAAAGGAAGTATTATAGATCTTTTGTGAGATGACTTAGTCCCCCAAAATACCTAGCTTTAATCAACACATTTTCCTGCTCTTTTATTAATAAGGCCCACAGCTAAACTCTGTCAGTACAGGAAAGAGCCCCACATAGGCAGTGGTGTGCTGGAGCTAACTGGTTCTTAAATTTTCATAGTGAATGTTTACATCTCGGAAAATTGGCAAATACTACAAACCAAGGCTTCATTCATTATTCTGATGATCATCTAGACTTAAGAAAATAATGAAGAGGGGCAGCTAGGTGGCACAGTGGATAAAATGCCAGAGTCAGAGGGACCTGAGTTCAAATCTGACCTCAGACACTAGCTGTGTGACCCTGGGTAAGTCACTTAACTCTGATTACCTTTTACCCTTCCCCCCAAAAAAGAGAAAGTAATGGAGAAAATGTTAATAATGTAGGTTCGACTTAAAATTATATCATTTGTGCATATTTTTAGAGAGTTGGGTTATTAAACATTTATCAATACACTATTGACCACAGGTATAGACAACTTTCCCTTCAGGAGGATGACCACAGGTATAGACAACTGTTCCCTTCAGGAGGATGACCCTCACATTTGCTGGATATTTAGAAATGTCCTTTCAGCTCTCATTATGCTCCAAACAGCTAGCACCAGTGCCATGCAAATTACCTTGGAGCTTTGACAAGTTTCAAGGTGATACTTGGTAGCACTGGAGAAGACAGGGTAGAACTGGGCACCTTTGCCCTGTATTCCTGGACTAATTTCTGTACGTCATCCCCTTTACAAAACCAATTCACTAATGACTGTGTGATCTCAAACCCCCTTTTTCTACTACTCCCTAACCCCCACAATGCTGAAGCATCCAGGACATTTGGCATTCAAAAAGGAATTATATTAACCAAGATGAGTCTCTGTTTATGGAGATTTCAAGACAGTGTTTTTTATGTTCTATAGTGAGGATTCTAGTATGGGTTTCGGGCAGTGTGGAGAAGCTAATTTTAGTCTGAGGAACCCTGCTAGGAAGAAAGGAAAAATGACTACTCCCATTTCTATAGATTATGGGTTATAGGTTATCAAGAATCTTTAAAAGGACCCTCCCTAGAGTAGTCTCTTGCAGTTGGCCCCACAAACTTTCTTCCAGTTCCACTCCAGCAGCCATTCCAAACTGTCTCGTTGTTCTCTTAAGATTCTGGCCAAGAGTATGTCAAACATATGTCCCAGATTCTCTGAAAAGTCTCTATTTATTTCAAATATTTTATCCCATTGTCCAAAGAAAAATAATTCCAGCAATTCAACCAATAATAAATGGATCAAATCTGTATAGTAAGTATATACATGTCATAAAGATGGGAGTATGATATAACAGAAAAAAAGGCACTGTTTTAGAATTCAAAAGACCTGAGTCCAAATCCTACCCCCGACACTTATCGTCTGTGTGACTTTGGACAAGTCATTTAGTCTCCCTAAGCCTCAGTGTCCTTATTTATAAAAGAAGGGGGCCGGACAAGACAGTCTCTAAGGTCCTTTCTAGCTTTAAATCTTTGCTCCTATGATCCTATGGAAAATCTCAGGCTGAAGGAACGTGACAATGACTAGTGGAAATACGCACGTGCCAGCTCATATTATGTACATCTGACATCTGTTAACTATGAACCCACTATGTGCTCTGTATAGGGTGGAAATAATGATGTGCAGCAATATTTCTGGTTCTAGAGCCTTTTCATACACTAATATAAAAGTCTTTCCAATTATCCTGATCGATATGACACAAGTCAGAAAAAAATCTGACAAACCCTTTGTCAAAATATGCATTCCAGATTTTGGCTTGGAAAATATGGCTCACCACGTGAACCTGATCCCAGCTCTCTACTCTGGCCCACTGCATTGGGGCCAATCTTGGGGAGCAGGGCTCGAAACCAAGGAACTAGGATGTTTGAACAGCATCCCCTCCCTAGACTGCTAACTACACTGTCTTTACCTAGGCTCAGTCTACATAAACTGTTGCTGAGGGCCCTGGACGTTTGCTCATAGAGAATGGTTATTTGTTTCTGTTCAGTCATTTTCAGTCCTGTTTGATTCTTCGTGACCCCATTTGGAGTTTTCTTGGCAAGGATACTGGAGTGGTTTGCCATTTCCTTCTCCAGATCATTTTACAAATGAGGAAACTGAGGCAAACAGGGTTAAGTGACTTGCAAGGGTCACACAACCATTAAGTATCTGAGGCTGGATTTAAACTCCTGGCTCCAGGCTCACTGCTCTATCCACTACACCATCCTGCTATTCACATCCTAAAAAGCCAGAGGGAATGTTAGCTCTGGGCCATCTGAACTTACAGAGTCACAGAATTTAAGGACCTGGAGGGGGCCCCAGCAGCCATCTAGTCAAACACATACTGTAAAGGAAGCCCCTTGCTTGCAAACCTAAGTCATCATCCAGCTTCTGCTCAAAGACCTCCGGTGACAGAGCGTTCATCGCCTCCCGAGATAGCCCCTACCGCTTTTTGGTCAGCTCCGGTTGTTGCTATCTTCCTCCTGAGACCAAGCGGAGACATATCTCTATGTAACCTCCATCCGTTACTCTTGGTTCTCTCCTGGGGTCAAACCACACAAGACTACCCCCTCCTCCATGTGCCAGCCCTTCAAATACTTGAACACAGCTGCCATGACGCCTCAAGTCTTCTCACCTCTGTAAACATCTCCAGTTCCTCAAAGTCATTTTCCATTCCAGTAGCCCTCCTCTGGCGGCTCTCGAGCTTTTCAGCATTCTTAAACTGTGGCGTGTAGAACCGAACACAGTATTCTACATATGACCTGAGCAGGGCAGAGTACAGAGGGACTATCGCTTCCCTTTTCTTGGAAGCTGTGCCTCTGTTACGCAGCCCGAGCTCCCATTGGCTTTTTGGCCTCCGCATTCCACTGCTGACTCACATCAAGCTTGCAGACTGTTCGACCCCCCACTAAAACACTGTCCTCCAGCCCATTTCCAACGGCTTGTCAGGGATGCTTTTAGTCACGCTCGCTAACACAGACCAGCTTTCTTCAGACGAAGAACATGGCAAGCTCAGTCCAGAATGTGGTTGTTTACTGCAATCCTCTCCCCTGTAGAATTATTTCCCCCTAAAATGGAGGGGCAGAATCTTAGGGAATGCTCATAGTAAAGGGGCAGAAGGAGAACTTGCCAACAAAGGCGGGAGAGGAGTTAAAGGAGAAATAGAACCATGCAACGTCATGGAAACCGAGGGAAGAGAGACGGTGAGGAAAGGCCAGTGGTACCAAAAGCTGCAGGTGGGTCAGGGAGAAGCAAGCCTAAGAAAGTGCCATCGAGCAATCCATATCCAGAGAAAGAACTGTGGAGTCTGAATGCAGATTGAATCATACTATTTGCTCTTTTTTCGTTTGTTTTTTGTTTTTTGTTTCTCGTGGTTTTTCTCTTTTGTCTTGATTCTTCTTTCTCAACATGACTCATGTGGAAATATATTCAATATGACTGTACATGTATAGGCTGTATCGTGTTACATGACATCTTAGGGAGGGGAAAAAATTGGAACTCAAAATCTTATAAAAGTGAATGTTGAAAACTAAAAATAAATAAATGAGTGGGGGGAAAAAAAGAAAGTGCCATTGGATGTGGTGATTAGAACATCAATGATGCCTTTTGAGAAAACAGTTTCCATAGAATGATGGGGAAAGAAGCCAGGCTTTAATAAGCTAAAGACTGAGTTAGGTAATAACAATTCGTGTCTATGGTTAACAAAGTATTTATATGGCGATAAACCAGGAATGCAGATAGTATAGGTATTAGAAGTCCCATTTTACAGATGAGGAAACTGAGGTTCAGAGAGTTTCAGTGACTTCCAAGAGTCACACAACTGTTCTATGTTAGAGGCGAGAATCCAATCCAGGTCTCCTGGTCACAAGGTCAGAGTGCTTGTGCCATCATGCTATCTGAGCCTGGACAGATCACAAGTTTTCTCAGTTTTGGTTTCCACGTCTGTAAAATGAGGATAACAATAACACCTACCTCACAGTGTTGTTATGAGAATAAAATGAGAAATTATATAAAAGTGCTTTGAAAATCTTGAAATGCTACAACATTAGCTTTTATTATTATTATTATTCTATTATGTGGTATTGAATGATGAAAGTAAAGGAAAGTGAATGTGGTCTGCTGAGCTTTTTGGATCCCATTAGCTGTGAGTCCCTCCTTCCTCCTCAAAATTACTTACATGTACAAATCTTCTTTCCCCCAGTAGAGCTCATGTTCCTTGAGGTCAGGGTGGCCTGGTTTTCATCTTTGTATGTCAAGTGTCGAGCACAGTGACGGGCCAGAGTAAGCATTTATTAAATGCTTGTTGTTTGCTTCTTGATTTATTGAATGCTTTTCCTCTTTCTATCAATCCCTTAATCCCAATGCTCATTGATTATGTTAAGGTCTGTTAGACTTCCATGCAGTCTGATTTACTCTAATAGTGATACGACCACCAGGCAGATGGAGAATAGGTGGCACACTGATGGTTGGTCCCAAGAAACTGGAAAGGGGGGTTTAAAAGTTGAGGAGAGCATCTGTATGGTTCTCTTCCTAGCTGCTGGGTCCATAGCTATCTATTCTGGTATGATGACAGAAGTGTTCATTACAAACAAAAACAACAAGACTATTGATGATGATGATGATGATGATGATGATGATGATGGTGATGGTGATGATGAGGCTAGTGATGCAGTATATAGAGTCCCCAGCCTGGAGTCAGGAAGATTCATCTTCCTAAGTTCAAATCCAGCCTCGAACACTTACTAGCTGTGTGACCTTGGGCAAGTCACTTAACCCTGTTTGCTTCAGTTCCTCATTTGCAATATGAGCTGGAAAGGGCAATAACAAACCTCTCCAGTATCTTTGCCAAGAAAACCCCAAATGGGGTCATAGAGTCAGACACAACTGGAATGATTGAACAGCAGCAAAATTATGATTATGATTATGATTATGATTATCATTAGCTACCATTTATATAGTACTTTAAGGTTTGCAAAGTGCTTTACTAATATTATGTCATTTTATCCTCACAACAACCATTGGGAAGTAGATGCTACTATTGTTCCCATTTTACAGATAAGGAAATTAAGGCACAAAGACATTACAGTGACTTGCCCAGGGTCGCAGACTTAGTGACTAGATTTGAACTCATGAGCTCCTAACAACTTTCCAGTGCTCTATCCATTGCATCTTATAGCTGCCTGGAAAATAACAATAATATCTTGCGTTTACATAATACAGTATACACGTATGACCTCATTTTCACAGTAGAACAAAATAGAGAAGACATTATGGTATCACGATCATGATTGGAGTTTGAAAGCAACCTCAGAGCCTATCTGTTCCAACTCATACCAGAAGAGAATCTCCCTTCCATCATATCTGATGCATGGTCATTCAGTGTTGGCTTAAAGATCTCCAGTTTCGAACATGTCAGATTAAAGTTTGGTCATTAGAACATCAGTAGTGCCCTTTGAGAAAACAGTTTCCATAGAATGATGGGTAAAGAAGCCAGATTTCAATAAGCTAAAGATTGGGTCAGATCAGGAGTGAAGAACCATATGTGGCCATATGTGGCCCTCTAGATCCTCAAGTGAGGTCCTTGGACCAAGGACTGTACTTGAGGACCTAGAGGGCCACATGTAGCCTGGAGGCCTCAGGTGCCCCACCCCTGGGTTAGGTAATAACAACTCACATTTATGTGGCACTTTAGGTTTACAAAGTATTTTTATGACAGGCTAGGGAGGCAAGTAGTATAGGTATGATTAAATCTCGTTTTCCAGATGAGGAAATTGAAGTTCAGAGAGTTTCAGTGACTTGCCAAGGAGTTTTTCCTTACATCAAGCTAGAGTCTGCCTTTCTCTAATTTCTGCATGTTGTTGCAGAGCCAACCAGAATAAGTCTAATCTCTTCCACATGACAGCCCGGCAAATACTTAGACTATGATCTCTCGCTGTTTCATCTTCCCCAAGCTAAACATCACTGATTCCTTCAACCGAAGACATAATAAGGATCTGAACAAGGTCTCAGCAGGGCAGAATGCTCTACTGACTATCCCGAGAGGAAACCTAATAGCGTTTAATGTACATTTCTGAACTTTAATTCACAAAAAGTCAATTAATTACACAAGTACTGTATCAAAAAGATATGGCTAGACAGCATTTCATGTCAAACAGACTGGAAGGTTTTACCTGACGGCTATAGAAAGCTCAGAGAGTCAACAGTGTGTTCTCTGCCTAGAAAGCTACTGTGAGCTGTACGATAAAGGTGTTAGCTCCGGAATAAGGGAGGGAATAGTCTCTGCCGTACTTGGCACTGGTCAGATACTATCTGGAGCAATTTGTTCAGGTCTAGGCATCACATTTTCAAAAGGATAATGGCACATTGAAATATGTCCAGAGAAAAGTGACCAGGATAAAAGAGAGTGGGGGAGGGAAGAAAATAAGCATTTGCATAGTGCTTTTCTTGGGTCAGGTATGACTTTTCACAAATATTATGTCATTTGATCCTCAAAAGAAAAGTAAGTGCTATTATAATGTCCTCATTTTACAGATGAGGAAACTGAGGCAAACAGGGCATGGGGGAGGGGTCATAGGATATAGATTTATAAGAGACATTAGAGACCATTCAGTCTATCCCCTCATTTTACAGATGAGGAAACTGAGACCTACAGAGGTTAAGTTTATTGCCAAAGATTCCAAGGAAGTCAATGGTAGAGGTAGGATTTAAGCCCAGGTCCTCTGATTCCAGATGAGTTGATCTTGCCACTAAACCAGATTTGCTCTTGATATAAAGGGAAATGTGAGGGATGTAAAAACAAAACTCATCCACAAAATTTATTTTTTTTTCTTTTGGAAGCAATTGGAGTTAAATGACTTGTCCAGGGTCACATGGCTAGCAATAAGACCAGATCTGAACTCAGGTTTCCTGACTCCTGGCTGAATGCTCTACGCCCTGTACCACTTTCTCTATAGCTCCTCAAACTTGCTGCTTCCTTCCCTCCTACAGGGGGGAATCCAGACCTTTTCATATGAAAAAGGTTTGAAAGTACTTACGGTGTTTATCCCAGAGAAGAGAAGACTTGAGGGACAGTGGTTTCTGGGTTCAAATACAAATATCAGAAATTCAGACTTGAAAGGGACCTCAAAGGTAATCTAGTCAAACTGGTGCTTGAACAAGAATTCCCTCCACAAGACACCTGATAGGTTTTCCTTTAGGCTTTGCCTGGAGACTAGAGAGTTAAAAAAAAAACAAAAAACAACTTTTGTTGGAGTGGCTAGGTGACACAGTGGATAGAATACCAGCCCTGGAGTCAGGAGGACCGGAGTTCAAATCCAGTCTCAGATATTTACTAGCTATGTGACCTTGGGCAAGTCACTTAACCCTGATTGCCTCCAAAAGAAAAAAAAAATTGTTGATTTATTTTGTTTTTACATCATTTGCATTTCCCATTATATCAAGAGGAAACTTGATTCAGCGGCAAGACAACTGATTTGTAATCAGAAAACCTGGGCTTAAATTCCACCTCTACCACTGACTTCCCTGGGACCTTTGGCAATAAACTTAACCTTTGTAGGCTTCAGTTTCCTCATCTGTAACATGAGTGGATGGACTGAATGGTCTCTAATGTCTCTGACAAATCTGTAACTCTATGATCCTTCCCCCTATGCCCTCCCAGAGAGTTATCTCTTATAATATAGAATTAAAATGAGGAAGAAAAAAAAGTTCAGCAAAGCTAGTCAACATATTAGAAAATCCTAATGTTATATGCATTGTGCCCCAATTTATGGTTCTCCACCCTTCCCACCCTCTACAAAGAAATGTGGGGAGGTGATGTCTCCAATCTCTTCTTTGGAGCAAAGTTTGGTGATTCTAATTTTGTAACATTCAGCTTCTATTATTATTGCTATTTTCCCCATTTATACTGTAGTCATTATGTAATTTTTTTCCTGGTTCTTTGTACTTCATTTTGAATCAGTTCATAGAATTCTTCCTCTGCTTTTCAGTGCTTATCGTATTCATTAGTTACAGTACAATAATATTCCATCATATTCATGCCTCTCTTTATACCTTTAATTTCTTTTCTTTTTTTTTTTTTTTTTTTTTTGCTATTGCTAACATTTCAGAGCTGTGCCAAGTAACAGTAGGGAAAAAGGAGGTCCTTGCTTTAACCCTCTATTTGTTGGGAAAACCTCTAGTGTTTCCTCATTGTATATAATGATAGCTTTTAGTTTTAAGATAAATAATTTTTATCCTATTTTTTAAAAGATCCTTCTATGCCTATACTTTGTAAAAAAAAATTCTTTTAGCATAAATGAGTGTTGTACTTTGTTAAAGGCTTTTTTCTGTATCTGTTGATATAATTGTGGTTTGGGATGTATTTATTTTAATGTGATTGAGTTAATTGTTTTCCTAATCATAAATTTATCCCTATATTTCAGGTATAAATTCAAACTGATTCTAGTGAATGATTTTTGGATAACTTGATGTCATCTTTTTTTGCCAGGATTTTATTTTAAATCAATTAATATTGGTCTATAATTGTGGCACAGTGGAGAGAGTAGAGGATGTGGAGTCAGGATGACCAGAGTTCAAATTTGACCCAGCTGTGTGATCATGGGCAAGTCACTTGGCTTTTGTTTGTCTCCATCTCCTCAAATGTAAAATGGGGATAATAATAGCACCTATCTCACAAGGTTATTGTGAGGATCATATGGGATAATATTTGGAAAGCCATTAGCACAGTGACTGGCACATAGTATATGCTTAATAAATTTTTGGTTCCCTTCCACTTTGCCCTTTCCCTGAAAAAACAAATTTGGTAGTGTTTTTATAACATCTGGTCAATGGTGCTACATAAGGTATTTAATCCTTTCTTCTTCCTCTTCTTTTCTAGAAAAGATGTAGCTGAATCTCACTTTGGCACCCCCGTGCCATCAGTTGCTGCCTAGATCTCTCCTACTTCCACCCTGCCCTTTCTCCCTTCCCACCGTGAAGGCTGGAGGTTTAATTGGCTACACTTTATTACAATGGCCAGCTCTCTTATTGACTAGGCCCAATATAATGGCCCTCAGGTCTAACATGGCCCCTTCTCCTGCTCTTTTATGGAGTTAATAGCAGGAAAAATGTCATTAATATAATTAAAATTGCTCAGAGCCCTTCAGTTATGATACTCCCTAAAATTCAGACAAAGGTCTGGCTTTCTCTCCTAATTTAAAGATTCGTGTATCTCTGGCTAACTCCTGGCCTGCTTTATGGTTGAGGCAAAAATCAGAATATAGGGAATGTTTAGGTAAAAGAAGTGAGCAGAGTATATTACAATGTTACTTGTCAGACACAGAGAGGAAAAGTTGGGGAGAGAGTAGACCTTTTAAGGGGAACTTTCTTCAGTTCTTGACAAGGTATGATCCATAGTTTCAGTTTGAGTATGCTGTTCCTATGTGCTTCCAGGTCCTAATGGTCCACCTTGATCTCTCCTGTTTCTGCTGCAGCTCATTACTCCTTTTAGTTACTCCATTTCAGTTTTTGATTTGGATCCACAGTCATTATCAATATTATTCTAAAATTGTACTTCTTTCCTTATCTTTATCTTTATCTCTTTTAGGTATTGGAACTATAATCATCTCATAAAACAAGTTTGGTTCGGGGCCTTTGTAACACTGATGAGTGATTCTGCAGAAGGTACTCTATCCTTTCTTCTCCTTCTTCCCTTTTGGAAGGGGGAGAATAGAATCTCACCTGGACACCCCTGTTCCACCAACCATTAACAGTTTATCTCATTAATCCTTTTGCAGATGCTGCCCTGACCCCCTTCCCGGCACTGCTGCTACTGTCTATCCCTTCTTGCAGTCCCTGATCCTTCTTTTTAATCTCTCACAGACTGTGTATCCCTTCAAAAACTCTTGGGCATGACTAAAGTCTGCCTTCTGGTCTGAAGAATATGATAATTTCAAATCACTGTCAAGGCTAAGAGGAAATGTTTGTCCCTCTGAACTACAAATCTCAGGATGTCAGTCTGTTCTCAAAACATGTTCTTTCCCAGTTTTTGAGAACACTTTGTATAGTATAGATAACAATTATTATTTAAATTTTTCATGGAATTCTGAAAATCTATCTGGAGCAGGCATTCCCTCACTCCCACTTTTTGTAGCTAGTTCAATTTCCTTTTGGAAATTGAATTGTTTGGATCATTTGGATTATTTAAGAGCTCCATTTGGTGTTCTGTTAATTTAGGTAGTTTATATTTTTTGGTAGAAAATCCTCTATTTCACTTGAACTCTTAGCTTTGTTAGTACATAATTGTATAGAGTTGTTGTGATTTCACTGTGTTCCTTTTTTATTTAATTTTCTTTTCCACCCCCTCCTTTTCAATATGACTGGCTAAATTTTGCTAGGCTTCTCCGTTTGTGGTGGCAAAAAAAAATTAATCTGAAGGGGGTTGTCATCTATTGCGGAATGGTTAAACAAATTATGGTATATGACTGTAGTGGAATGCTACTGTCCTATATGAAATTACAAAAGGGACAGTTTCAGAGAAACCTGGGAATAGCTGTTGGACTGATGCAGAGTGGAGTAAGCAGAATCAATATTTGTACATTAATATTATAAAGAAAAGCAACTTTGAAAGACTTAAGAATTCTGATCAATGTAATAGCTATTCCAGAGTACTGATAATGAAGCATTCTATCCATCTCTTGATAGAGAGGTAAGAGTTAAGATGCAGAATAAGATATACAGTTTTCCAGATACAGCCAATGTAGGAATTTGTTTTGTTTGACTCTTCATATTTGTTACAAGGGCTTTATTTTTTTAATTTTTTATTTGTCCAATAGTAGGGATAGAAGGGGGAGGTCTAAGGATAGGGTAGCAAGAAAGGAACAAAACAAGCATTTATTAAGTATGTAACCATATGCTAGATACTGTGTAAGACCATTTTATTTGATGTCGATTAAGCTCAGAATAAAATAAATAATTTTTTACAGAAGAAAAAATCACTAGCCTTTTCAAATAACCAACTTTTTGTTGTATTTATCACTTCAGTAGTTTTTTTGGTTCTCCTCTGTTTTTACAATTTTCCTTTTTGTGCTTATTTTGAGTTTGCTCATTTCTTGATTTTCTAATTTTTAAAATTGCATATTCATTAAATCTCTTTTTCTATTTTGCTATTGATATTTTTAGGGATATAATTTTTCCTTAAATGTCTTAGCTGCATTTCAGAAATCCTTGTGTTTCGTCTCATCGTTATCATAACCTTTTACAAAGTTATTGTTTCTATGACCCATTTGTTTAGGATTTCATTATGAAGTCTCCATTTGCATCTGTCTTTTTGCTTCTGTTCCCTGTATTGATTACTTTTTTATGTTATTGTCTGTATAGAATGTGTATAGTATTTCTGAGTTCCACTTAATAGTATGTGTGTAGGAGCAAAGGAAATAGATGATAGGAACAATCAATCTAAAGTTGGGGTTTGACAAGGTGTGATTGGCAAAAGGATAAAGAGAGACGGAATTCAAGAAAAGAGGATGGTGTAGAAGAAAGTGAATTCACCAAAGGGTTGGGATAGTGATATAGCTAGTGCAGGAGTGCTGGCCTGGGGAAGAACTGAAGGGTCAAAGAAATGAAAATAAAGAACAGTGTTAGGGAGCATAAAGCATAAGATGAAATGCTTGAAAGATGATGATCAAATAAAGAAATCTCAGAGTTTGTGAATATGGAAGTGGAATACTTTGAGTGATGCCAAGGTGTGACTAAGGTGAAATGGAAGAGTAAGTTATGGGGAATGAGTAAATTGAGAAGCTAGAAAGTTAGAGTATTTGAGAAGGCGTACCCTGTTGGGCTAAAACCTCTTCCCTGTGACTCCTTGTCAATTCTCTTACAGTCCTTCTTCTTGCTGGACTTGATAAGGGTCCGTGATCCATTTCTCTTTGTGTTCCATTTTCCTTCTTCCCATTTTTGCACTGTAACACCCTACAATTTGATCCCATTTGTGGGGAGTTGTGGGGTTTAGTCCACGGTGCTTTAGTCATTCTCCTCCAGCTTCAATTTTCCTATTATAAAAAATTCCATTTACATTTTTATCCCCTTCTGTGCTTCTTTATCTCCTGATAATATCTTTGGTTTTGGGGTGTGTTTTTTGCATTATCCTGAAGGTCATTCTCTCTCTCTAGCTCTCTCTCTCATAACCTGTAAACACAGGGTAATTTACTTATTCTCTACTTGGTAATTTTTTTCCTCTTTGTTTTCTATTCTGTTGGAAGGTATGGTTTTCTGGGGGAGAGGAAGGGAATATATATATATATATATATACATATATATATACTTATGCATACATATATAAATAATTGTGTCATAAAAACAAAATTATTAGAAAAATTATCAAGAAAAAAATAACTGGAATAGACTTCTTTATAAGTCACTGAGGTGCCTAATAATACTAGCTAGCATTTACATAGTGCTTTAAAGTTAGCAAAGTGTTTTATACATGTTAACTCATTTAATGCTGACATCATTTTGTTGTTATTATTGTTCAGTAATTTTAGTCACATCCAACTTTTCATGACACCATTTGGGATTTTCTTGGCAAAGATACTGGTATCTTTGCCATTTCCTTCTCCAGCTCATTTTATAGATGAGGAACTGAGGTAAACAGGGTTAAGTGACTTGCCCATAATCACACAGCTAGTGAGTATCTGAGGCTAGATCTGAATACAGGTCTTCCTGACTCCAGGACCCAGTGCTCTATCCACTGTGCCACAAATCATTTATGTAGTGCTTTTAAAGTTTGCAAAGTGCTTTACATATGTTAACTTATTTGATGCTGACATCATTATGATACCCATTTTACAGATGAGGAAGCTGAGGCAGATAGAGGTTAAGTGACTTACCTAGGGTCACACAAATGGTAAGTGTCTGAGGCTGGATTTGAACTCAAGTCTTCCAGATTCCAAGTCCTGCACTCTATCTGCTGTACCACCTAACTGCCCTAGTCATTGGAGATGTCCACCCAACAGCTTGATGACCATTTAGGGGCTATGTTGCAGAGCAGAGGTTCTTAAATGTGGATCCCTTTGGCAGTCTGAGGAAACCTATAGAATGCTTCTCAGAATAATGTTTTTTAAATGTATAAAATAAAATTCATAGGATTATAAAGAGAATCAACTATACTGAAAATTATCAAATCATGAAAAAAAAAGTTCATGGAGCCCAGGGTGTAGAGGGTAGCCACATATCTATCTTGATAATAATGGAGGCCCTTCCCAGTCTACTTTTCTGTGGGAGAAATAAAACTACTAATTAAACAACAATGCCTCCTCATGTCTGCGCTGGTGGCTGGACAGTGACCTTTCAGGAGGAGGATTGCTTGAGGAACTTGGTCATAAAAGACAAGAGGCCTAAACATGGCCCAGTGCACTACACATTTTCAGATAAAAAATGAGAACTCCCTTGAAGGTTCATAATTTATGATTAAGGACAGAGATATGTGTGTTGGTCCACGCACCCACGTATAGGAAAATATGTCAAAGTTATCACAAAAACCATTCCCCAAATCACTAACTAAACTATTGCCTCATAGATTTAGTCATCACAGCCCCTTTTGATCATTTACTCATGGAGTTTGGTTACCTGCTTGCAACATAAAAAGGCAGATGGAGTGTTTGGCTCTGGGTCATCTGAACACACAAACTCAAAGAATTCCAGAAGTGGAAGGTGCCCTAGAGTCTACCTGATCCAAAGTGTAATGGAAAGACTGTCATCTATAACATAACTGACAAGCCTTTGCTTCAAGATGTCTCATGAGGAGCAAACAACCCCCTACCTCCTGACACATGGCCCCTTACACTCTGGGATGCTCTAATTGTTAGAAAGTGTTTCCCTGGTGAGGATGTCTCTTTGCCACTTCTATGCATTGCTGTTTTTTAAAAAAATTATTTAATTTTTAATTTATGGAATAAAACAAGCATTTCCATAACATAGTATAACAAAAAAGATTACACATGAAAGTGCAAATCTATTATGTACAACTTCCTATTCCTTTTAAATATTTAATAAAGTTATCACATACATTTCTTTTTTCCCTTTTTTTCTTCCCTCTCCCACACCCCACCCTAGAGATGCCCATCAATAGACACAAATAGGTTTATATATCTAAAATTATTCTATATGTACTTCTACTTATCAGTTCTTTCTCTGGATGCTTTTAATTTTGTCCTCTGGGTCAAACAGAATAAGTTGAATATATCTACTATGTGGCAGCCTTTCAGATATTTGTGCCCATTAAATCTTCTCTTTTTCAGGTTAAATATCCTGTTTCTTCAACTGTTCCTGATATAGCATGAAATCGAGGCCTTTCACAACCGCTGTCATTTTCCTCCTCTGTGCTTTTCAATGTCCTTCCTAAACTGTGACGCCCGCAACTAAACACAATACCCAATACATGGTGGCTTAAAGCATGCCAGACTTGTTCCAATCAGTCAGTCAATCTACATGCATTTATTAAGCACTTACTGTATCCCAGGCTAACTACTTATAAATAATAAAGCATGGAATTTAGAATGAAGAATTGATGTTGAAGGCGATGCTTCCAGTGGCTCTGATCAGTATTTTGTTTGCTTGGTTTCTGTAATACCCTCCCCTCCCTTTCATTTGTATGAGAGGACAAAGGATCATGGAAACACAGGTCTAGAGTTATCACGGAGGAACCACGGAGGCCTTCTAGTCTAAGCCCCTCATTTTACAAATAAGGAAACTGAGGCCCAAAAAGATTTAGTGACTCAACATTCCACAAGTGTCAGGGGTTTGTTTGAATCCAGGTCCTTAAACTCAAGGGTCAGTGATCTTTACCCCATACCACAATCTTTGTTGGGAGAAAGGAGTGAAGAGAAGTTTGTCTTCCTTGAACACTTAGAAGTTTCTATGATCTCTTCATCTGGGGGTCCTCCCCCTCTGCTGCTGCAGATTGCCACACTTTCTCGTTCTGTGTGATTCCTGTCTATATTCTCCTAGATACATGTACAGTTCTGCAAAGAGGATCCCAATGCAGAGGGGCTTTCCTTTAACATTTTCTGGGAACCCGTCTATGACAGGACTTGGGTTGTCCATTGTTTATCTCTCATTCTAGCTACATGACCAGACTTGCCTTCATTTCCAATTGTATATTTTCTAGATCATGTATTTAATCACTTATTTTGCAAGAGTCATCATTGATAAGATGTTGGGGTTTAGTTCTCTACCTGTCATACATCTGTCCATTTGCCTTTGTTTGTAAGCTGGTCAGTATGCAGCCCTGGCAGGGCTATCCAGCCTCTATGTGAACTTCCATGTCCCAAATCAGGACAAAAGGGACCCTAATGGCTGTGTCACAAGCTTACCCATGTCTTCACTGTATCCTTAATGAACAGATTCTAACTAGGTATGCTCCCTGTGAGGATGACCTATGTCTTGCTTCTTTAAATCAAAATGGACTCCTTCCACACTGCAGGAATTAGACATGGTTGACAGCAGCCTACAAGGCATATAATTTATTTTTATATGTTTGTTTAGCACAAATGTACTTGACATTGGGAATAGAGGACCACACACAGATGAAACAAAATTCTAACCATATATTCACTAAATAGCCGAGTTTCAGAAGGCATTGTTGTTCTTCCTCTCCCCTCCCTCCTAATGATTTTTCTACCACAAATGCATAGATCATATAAATTGTCTCCAGCATTTGTCCTGTAGCTATAAGGACACACCCCCAGTGGATGATTTTCTTCCTAAGATTTTTCAGTTTGGCATCAGGGAAGCACATTCAGCAAAGTGTCCAAACTCTTGGCTCCAAACAGCACCATGGTCAATTCTATGTATAGAGGAGGTCAAGGTTATTTCTGAAAGTAATTTTCAGTAAATTGATTTCAGTTTGATTTTATTGCCACTTACCGCCTTGTTGACATTGTTACAACCTATCTTGACATTCTGTGAATGTAGCTAAAAGCAGGGCTAGAAAGGGAAAAAAAAATTAAGGTCTATGCCCCACATTCAAGTGCCTGCTGGGCTGGCCTGCCCCAAGGAAGATGAGTCAGACGGAAAGAAGGGGTATAACCTAGCTCAGCACAGTATAATTTAAAAGCTGAGTCAGGATGTTGATGGGGGAAGTTAGGTAATTAGGGATTATAAATTTAGAGTGGGAAGGTCAGTCAGTCAATCAATAAACATTAAGTGCCTACTACGTGTCAGGAATTGTGCTAAGTGCAAGGCATACAAAGTCAAAAGGACAGTCTTTGCCCTTGAGAAAGCTCTCGACATAATGAAGGGGTCTTAGAATTATAGTATTTACAGTTCCAAGGCTGGAAGAATTTGAGAGGCCACACTGTCCAACCTCCTCACTTAAAGATAAGAAAACTGAGCATCAGGCTGCCCAAGTGACTTGCAACAGGTCACATGGGGAATAAGTATCAGAAGTGAAATTTTAACCTAGGTCCTCTGACTCCAGGACCATTATTCTTCCCTCTGTACCACAATTATCCTATTTTGGATATGAGGAGACTGAGGCCTAGAGAAGTTCAAATGACTCCCTAAGGTCACGCAGGTAGCAGAGGTAGATTTTGAACCCTGGTTCAAATCTCAGACTCCAAACTCCACTATACTGTGTCCTTTTAATCCTCTTGAATTGAAGTCCATTTTAATAGTTTTCTTTGAAACAGTAAATCACATGCCCATCATGAATTTTAAAAACACACAAAAAAAACTAAATGTCGTTTGGGATCATCCATTGTCTTGCCTAACACTTAGGTACAGAAAATTGGGTTCTAACCCCCATTTCACATCTCTGAATCAATCACAAGTTAAAATTGTATTTGTGAATGTGCCTGGTAGGGGTTGGGGGGAGAGGACTGGGAGGGGAACAAGGTCAGTTTATTTTAAAATCTAACATATTAGGTGAAACTGTTTCTAAAAAGCAATGCCCTTTAAAACACCTGAGAGGCAAATCTTTTGTGCTCTGACTCAAAAGTCCCTTTATTTGTTCCGGTACATGGAAAAAAATTATGTTACTTAGAAGCTCAAGCACATTTTCCTTTTTAATCTTAATTCTCCCTGGGGCCTGAGGGATGGTAGGACACAAACAGCCGCCACGGGAGAGCCATTTCATTCTCTCAGGCCCTATATTAGACCTGGAAGAGCTCTACAAGGAAGCCCTGTTCCATCTCCCAACACCTGCTGCAATAAGAGAACAAGACGTTCTTTCATATTTCTATAGTTTGATACCTGGGCTAGAACTTCCTTCTCCTGAGCTTCTTCCCACAGGATGCTTTAATTTGGGCTATTGGCCTGATGCATTTCCATAAGGTGGGGGCACTTTGTAATGTCAGGGAATGTAATTATATCAGGCCATTAAGATCTGGATGGACAGGGAACCAGATAGCTTGGGAGTTAAGAGTTTCAAAGGTGTTTTCATTCTGATGCTTCCGCTTGGTCCAGGGCAAGACTGAGTGGTTAGGCTGACCAGGGAGTGCCCAGACAAATAACTCCCAGGAGGAAATACAAATAACCACAAAAAAGGATCCTCGAATTAAAAGGCACTTGAGGGAAGAGTTGTAAGCTCTAAGAGTTAAGTGATGCATTTCCCATTGCTATTAACCAAAGATATGAAAGCCTTTGTGGATCTTTTTGAAAACATCAGCCTAACCAGGTTGCCCATTTTAAGCCTATTTTAGAATGGAAGGGAAAAAAAAAAACTTGGCTACAGTTATTGGAATACTTTATGTAGCTGTGATTCTATCTGCAGGGATAAACCTTATCACAGTGGATTTCAGCCTCTCTCTTTGTTAACTTAGTAGGCTGAGGATGGGTGGGGGGGGTGGCAGGGAGGGGAGAAGAAGGGACAAAGACAGCTAGGTGGCACAGTAGATAGAGAACCAGCCCTGGAGTCAGGAAGACGTGAGTTTAAATCTAGCCTCAGACACTTACTAGCTGTGTGACCCTGGGCAAGTCACTTAACTCTGTTTGCCTCAGCTCCTCGCCTGTAAAATGAGCTGGAGAAGGAAATGGCAAACCAGTATCTTTATCAGGAAGACCCCATATGGTGTCATGAAAAGTCAGACATGACTAATGAACTAAATAACAACAAAAATAGTGCCTACTACATAACCTGAGAGGTTGGTGCTGTTATTATCCACATTTTATAGTAGAGGAAACTGAGGCAAATAGCTAAATGACTTGCACTGGGCCACACAGCTAATAAGTGACTGAGACTCCCTGACTCCAAGCCCATTGCTTCTGCCACTGGAGCAGATGAGTAACCTTCATGAGCTGTTGCAGCTGGGAAAAAAAAAATTCTCTGATGCCGTGGTACAAGGTGAAGAGCACTATCTTTGAAATCAGAGGACCTGGATTCAATTCCTGTCTCTGACATTACTTGAGTCACCTTGGGTAAGCCACAACCCTCACTGGGCCTCAGTTTTCTCATCTGGAAAATGAAGGGGTTGGACTGAATAGCTTATTTCCCTTCCAGTTCAAGAATGATGAGCCTATGTATTCTTTCAATACATCCTTCACACAACCAGCAGAACAGTCTTCCTAAAGTGCAAGTCTGACTAGGTCTGCTTCTGCTCAAGTAGGGCTTAGCACAAAATACAGGTTTCTCAGTTTGGGATTGAACACCCCTCATAATAAGGTTCTGACCTACACTTCCAAGTTGATTTCAAATGACTCCTTCTCACATACTCTACCTCCCAGCAAACTGGCCCACTTGTTGTTCCTAGTGCACACTTGTTCCTAGTATACAACATTCCATCTCTTGCCTCTCTCTGTAACTTTGTACAAGATGTCTCCTTTACCTGCGATCAGCCCTTCCTCGTCTCTTCCTGTTAGAATCCCTAGTTTCTCAGAAATTTCAGCTCTGTTGCCTACAAGTTTCTTTCTAATCTTCCCCACCCAGTTGTCTCCTCCTTCTCCTCAAATTACCTTGTATTTCCTTTGAATTTACTTACATTCGTATATTAGTCCAGATAAGGAAACTGAGGTTTTCCTCAGCTTCCCATATCTCTTCAACTAACTTTCTGGGTAGCATTTTAAGTCATGAGATCCAACCTTTTTTTTTAAACTTTTTGAATTCTGCATTCCCAAAATCTATGGTGTCTGACCTCTTTCTTTCTATCACAAATTTTATCATTTCTTCTCAAGGTTCCCATCATTTCTACACCAGCAAACAATTTATCCTCATTGATTGGAACCGGGTCCAGACTAACCATTTTTCTTCCAAGAACTCCAGCTGCTATTTACATAATCTAAATACCCCATCACTACTATTTCATGACAGTGTTATTATACATTTATTGTTATTACATTGTTATAATACGTACTATGTATATAGTATATATTATAATAAATGTTACTATATATTTCTTCAATTCATTATCCATTTCTGGCTTTTGACTGGGTATACTTCCATTTCTTCCTTCATTGAGCCATGGTTCTACCTTCTAGATTTCCTCCTTAAGTATGAGAGTTCTTAATATACACTGTGACTTGACTGCTCCCTTTATGTAATCTATTACTTTTTAACAAAGAATGCTCTTCCATCCACATATTCCAGTAATGAATCATGACCTACAAAGTGTTTGAGGACATTGAAATGCAGTAAGATTTCTCGTTTGCCATATTAGCTTGTCAGGCAACTAGGTGGACTTGAGTCAAGACCTGAGTTCAAATTTGGCCTTAAAGATTTACTAACTGTATGCCCTTGGGTAAGTCACTTAACCTAAATTTGCCCCAGCTTCCTCGTCTGTAAAATGGGGATAATAATAGCACCTACCTCCCAGGGTTGTTGTGAGGATCAAATGAAATCATATTTGTAAATTACTCAACACAGTGCTTGGCACATAATAGGTGCTACAGAAATGCTAGCTGTTATTAGTATTACTAATGCTCTGAACATTTGTGAAGACATAACAAACTTGATGTTTTATCACTACCACGCTTCTTGGATGTTTTTCCTATGACATAAACACAAGAACTTCAATTACTGTCTTAAGAACTCAGAATTTGACAAAAACAGCTAGGAAAACTGGAAAAATCTGGCTGAAATTAGACTTATATCCACATTTCACACAATACATTGGATATATGACCTAGATATAAAAGGTGACATCATAAACATAAGACAATGGAAGGGGATATGTATAGGGGAAGCATTCTTAACCAAATAAAGGATAGAAAGATCACAGGAAGTAAAAAGGACAGTCCTTGACTACATAACATTGAAAAGTTCTTGCACAAACAAAATCAAGTTAGAGGGGAAACATTCAACTGGGAAAAAAATCTTTTCAGTAATTTTTTTAAGGCAATTGGGGTTAAGTGACTTGCCCAGGGTCACACAGCTAGTAAGTGTCAAGTGTTTGGTCTGAGACCAGATAAATTTTTCTAATAAAAGTCAGATATCAATGATATATAGGACATTGGTACAAATATATAAGAACAAGAGTTATTCTCCAAGAGTTGAATAGTCAAAGTATGTAAATAGATACTTCTCAAAAAAGGAAACCCAGATTGCCAAAACTATATGAAAAACTGTTCCAAATCACTAATAATAAGAAAAATGCAAATTAAGACAATATTAAAGTTGTATCTCATAGCTGTCAGATTGGCAAAAATGACAGAAAAAGAAAAACGAGAAGTGTTGAAAGACTTGTGAGAGTACAGACATTCTAATGCCTTATTGGTGGACCTTTGAACTGAATCAAATATTTTGGAAAGTAACTTGTAACTAGACTCCTCAAATCACTAAATTGTGATCAAACTTTGACCAATTGGTAACACTTTTATACATATATACCAAAGAGGTCAAAGAATATGTGGGAAGGAACCATATATACAAAAATATTCATGGTAATACTTTTTTATTTATAACAAAAACCTGGGGAGGGGGGAGGAGAAAGGTGATGCCCATTAACTGAGGAATAGATATAAATGTGATCCATTATTATTTTGCTATCAGAAATGATGAAAGAAACAGATTCAAAGAGACCTGAAAAGATTTTTATGAACTGATACAGACGGAAGTGAGCAGAACTAGAAAAAGTTATAAAATGACTGCCAAAGGACAAAGGACAAAGGACAACTAGAAAAGACTGAAGATTAATGACTAACCATAATTCCAGAAGACTAATGTTGAAATATGTTTTTCACCTCTTGGCAGAAAAACAATGGAATAGAAGTGCAGAAGGAGACATGCATATTCAGACATAGTCAGGGTGTGCATTTGTGTAATTATATACTTCCATGTTGCAAAGGAGGACTTCCATTTTTTTTTTGAGGGAGGGGGAATCATTATGGTTGGAGAAGATTAGAAATAATGGTGGCCCAAAAAAGGAAAAAAAAAAGAAGAAAAAGTACTTTAGTGAAGCACTTTAAAAATACACCGGGTAAAGGAATAAAGTTCAGAAGGGAACACCAACATTCAGGGCAATGGTGGAACTATTATGTTAAACAGACGCAGCTAAATGATGTAGTGGGTGAATGGGAGTCAGGAATACTTAAATTCAAATTCTGCCTTAGACATTCACTGACAGTGTGACCCTTGGTAAGTCGTTTAACCTCTGTTGACTACAGTTCCTTCATCTACAAAATGGGAATAATAATAGCACCTATCTTCTGGGGTTGTAACCATTATTATTTAATTTATTGTTGTTGAGTTATTGTTCAACTCTTCATGATTCCATTTGGGATCCTATTTGGCAAAGATACTGGAATAGTTTGCCATTTCTTTCTCTAACTCATTTTCCAGAAGAGGAAACTGAGGCAAACAGGGTTAAGTGACTTGCCCAGGGTCACATAACTACTAAGTATGTGAGGTCAGATTTGAACTCACAAAGATGAGTCTGACTCCAGACCTGGCATGCTATGCACTGCCCCACCTAGCTGCCATATTTATGGTCACTATTTTACATAATGCCTATTATTTAATATATACTTTTAAAAAGCTGTATTTATTACAGATTCTATTTCATAAATAATCCTTTCTGTTGTGGTGGTTCTTTGTCTATGGAAAAGTTAATGTTTGTTGATATTTATCAAGGTCATAATAAAAAAGAAATTTAAAGAAAATATTGTCTTTTGTGAATACTGGACCTTACCACCAATATTTTTCCCACTTTATATCTACTTTCTTGTATCTGGCTTATTGGATACATGTGGGTAGTTCTCTCCCTTTGCCTGCATTTTCAGTTTAAAGCCTCTTAAACAGATTTGCACATCTCCAGGAAATATATATTTTATATATGGATATGGGTTATAGAATATGTTTTATTGTACCTTGAGTGCTGGCTAAATACCTAGAATTCCTATACCTCGAACCATAGTCCAGAAATCTAAATCCTTATTTTCAATAACCTGGGCTCAAAATCTCAGTCTTCTTTGAGTTTTCCTTCTTTCCATCTCTAGTCTTTCATCAACTTCTGGTGTTTCTTGCCTCATGGTATCTCTTGACTCATCTCTTGTTTTCCTCTGTCACTCTCACCATCCATTGGGTGGTGAGCTTATATCAGCTTATATCTTGACTATTGCAGTTGCCTTCTAGCTCATTTTCCTATCTCTAGTCTCTCCCTCTTCCAATTCCTCCTGAATACTACTATCAGGTGCAAAGAGTGCCATGAATAGTCTGCCACTCCAGAAATAGACCCATCAAACCCTCCATCCATGTAGGATAAGCTTTCCTGTTTGGAGATTGGTTCTGCCATTGAGGCTGCTGAGATTAACTCAATGGAAAGAGCCAGCTAAGGGAAGGACTCAATCATGGTTTGGTCTCCTGTCTCCAGATTATTTCTGGACCTGAGGACTGGGTAATTGAAGTAACTAGAAATGTTTAGCCTAGAGTAGTAGTAATGGGCCATGTTTAAGGAAGGACAGGATCATAAGAGAATCACCAGAATAGGGAAGTCCCTGTGGTAGGGCCTCAATTGAAGCAACTAGGGATGTTATAGCCTAGAGAAGATGATTTAGAAGTTGCTGTGATCACCATTTTCAAATATCTGAAAGGCCATCCTGGGTAAGTTGCAAAGAAATTAAGCAACTTCCTAACAATATGAGCTGTCCTGAAAGTGGAATGGTGGGGGTAGGGGTAGAGAGATCTATTTGAAAGGGAACCTTATTTAGGTACAGGTGAACTTGAAGGCTTCTGAAGACCCTTCAAACTCTGATTCTAGGATCATGATAAACACATGTTATATACACACATATGACACATGTAATATATATCATGCACACATGTGTATATATGTGTGTATGTATTCACACTACATACACACAGTGTATATATATATAGTCAAAAGTCACAGATATATGGACGCCTCATTAAACAAATTAAGAAACTGAATCCCAAAGAAAAGAAATGGCTTGCCCAGTGTCAGATCGTGTATGTGTATTTGTGTGTGTATATGCACACATAGATCATGTATGTATAAATGTGTATATGTGTATATGTCAAAAGTCACAGATTTATGAAGGCCTTAACATTTTATCCATTATACAAATTCAGAAACTGAATCCCAAAGAAGAGAAATGGCTTGCCAATAGTGTCAGATCATGTGTGTATATACATGTGTGTGTGTGTATACACATAGAGATTATGTGTGTATATATGTATATTTCAAAAGTCACAGATTTATAAAGGCCTTAACATTCTCTCCCATCATTCAAATTCAGAAACTGAATCTCAAAGAGAAATGGCTTGCTTAGTGTTAACCAAGTAGTTAAGTACCAAAGCCCAGGATTAGAATCCAAGTCATAGGATTCCAAATCTGATACAGTTTCCAATATACCATACCATCTCTCATGTGCCTCTTTGACTCACCAGCCTTCCACAGTTCACCAGTGCCTACATAATAAAGTATAAACCTTTTCTTGGTATTTACAGTAAGGGCCTCCACATTACAACAGACTGCACTGTGGTCTCAACCTACCTTTTGGCCCAGTCATATCTCACAATCTTCCTGCCTGAGCCCTCGGTTTCTGGACAAATGACTTATTCACTGTCTGTTAAATAGGTTTTGTGCTTTTTGACTTCGATAATCACCTTTGTGCGATTTTCTTCCTTCAAAACAAGACCTGGCAGAAGTCCACTTCCGTAGGACCTTCGCTAATATCCTAACCTACAGTGATCTTTCCCTCTTTTCCCCTTCTGTGCCTTTCCTTTTTTCAGTCACAGGTTGTTATATTAAACTGCCACCTGACTTGTTGTTGTTTACATCTCATTTCACCTAACTACATGTAAGCAGGGGTGGTAGGATCACAGGATTCTGAGGTACCTTAAAGATTATCTAGTGTGACCCCCCATTTTACAGATGAGGAAATGAGGCCCAGGGATGTTCAGTGATCTACCCAAAGCCACACATGTGGGGAAAGGACAGTCAGGATTTCATAGAATTAGATCTGGAAAGGCCCCGAGAGGTCATCTGGGCCAATCTCCACCTTTTATAGATGAGAGAACTGAGTCAGGAGTGGTATAGGATTTGAAACCAAGTTCTGTGACTTCAGATCTCAGTGCTCCAGGTCTGATTCCAAATCCAACATTCTTCCCACCATACCATGCTGCCTCTTTCATACTTATCTCCCCCCCCTTTTTTTTATATGTGCTTTGCACATAGTCAGGATTTGTGTTTGTTTTTGCATTTTAACTTGATTTTCTTGACTGGAGGGTAGGGAAAGGAAGGGAGCAAGCATTTCTTAAGTACCTACTATGTGCTAGGCACTGAGCTAAGCTCTTTACAAATATTATCTCATTTGATACCACAACCATGTGAGGTGAGTGCTATTATTATTCTCATTAAGGGTAACTCTGTGCATCACCAAAATGCTCTAAGAGCTTAGAAGTTTCATGAGGCACCAGTCTATTTCTTGGAGTCACCTTTAAAGTCAACAACGAGGATTTATCCAAGAATTTCAGAAAGAACATGGTACAAATTGTAGAAGGAAATTTATAGAAGAAGGTATAGAGGAAGCATGAAATGATGTCTCTAGCCTTGGACTGGGAATTGGCCTTGGGCTTTCATTTTTCTCATGGATAATATGAGGAGGCTGAACTTAATAAACTTTTTTTATTCTTTTTTTATTAACTAATTTATTTTTAGTTTTCAACATTCACTTCCACAAGATTTTAAGTTCCAAATTTTCTCCCCATCTCGTCCCTCCCCCCACTCCAGGATGGCATGCATTCTGAATACCGCTTCCCCCAATCTGCCCTCCCTTCTATCACACTGCCCCCCCCCCCCGCTCTTATTCCCTTCCCCTTCTATTTTTCTGTAGGGCAGGATAGATTTCTATACCTCACTGCCTGTATATCTTATTTCCCAGTTGCATGTGAAAACAATTTTTAACATGTGTTTTTAAAACTTTGGCTTCCAAATTTTCTCCGTTCTTCCCTCCCCACCCACCCTCATTGAGAAGGCAAGCAACTCAATACAGGTTATACATGTGCAGTCATGCAAAACACTTCCACAGTAGTCATGTTGTAAAAGACTAACTGTAATTCCCTCCATCCTATCCTGCCCCCCCTTTTATTCTATTCTCTCCTTTGGCCCTGTCCCTCCTCAGAAATGTTTGCTTCCAACTACCCCTTCCCCCAGTCTACCCTTCCTTCTATCATCGGCCCCCTCCCATTCTCTTATCCCCTTCCCCCCCTATTTTCCTGTAGGGTAAGATAGATTTCCATACTCAAATGAGTGTGCATGTTATTCTCTCCTTAAGCCAAATCTGATGACAGTAAGATTCACTCATTCCTTCTCACCTCCCTCCTCTTCCCCTCCACTGTAAAAGCTTTTTCTTGCCTTTTTTATTTGAGATAATTTGCCCCATTCTACTTCCCCCTTTCTCCTTTTCCTAGTAAAATTCTCTCTCACCCCTTAATTTTACTTTTATATATCATCCTTTCATATTCAACTCACCTTGTACCCTCTGTCTATACATACATATATATGTATGTATGTATACATTCCCTCCAACTACCCTAATACTGACAAAGGTCTCATGAGTTACAGATATCATCTTTCCATGTAGCAATGTAAACAGTTCAACCTTAATAAGTCCCTTATGATTTCTCTTTCCTATTTACCTCTTCATGCTTCTCTTGAGTCTTGTATTTGAAAGTCAAATTTTCTATTCAGCTCTGGTCTTTTCATCAAGAATGCTTGAAAGTCCTTTATTTCACTGAATATCCATTTTTCCCCTAAAGGATTGTACTCAGTTTTGCTGGGTAGGTGATTCTTGGTTTTAATCCTAGCTTCTTTGACCTCTGGAATATCATATTCCATTCCCTCTGTTCCCTTAATGTAGAAGCTGCTAAATCTTGTGTTATCCTGATTGTGTTTCCACAATACTTGAATTATTTCTTTCTGGCTGCTTGCAATATTTTCTCCTTGACCTGGGAACTCTGTAATTGGGCTATAATATTCCAAGTGGTTTTCATTTTGAGATCTCTTTCAGGAGGTGATCGGTGGATTCTTTCAATTTCTATTTTACCTTCTGGTTCTATAATATCAGGGTAGTTTTCCTTGATAATTTCTTGAAAGATGATGTCTAGGCTCTTTTTTTGATTATGGCTTTCAGGTAGTCTAATAATTTTTAAATTCTCTCTCCTGGATCTATTTTCCAGGTCAGTTGTTTTTCCAATGAGATATTTCACATTGTCTTCTATTTTTTCATTCTTTTGGTTCTGTTTTATAATTTTTTTATTTCTCATAGAGTCATTAGCTTCCATTTGCTCCATTCTAATTTTTAAGTTATTATTTTCTTCAGTGAGCTTTTGGACTTCCTTTTCCATTTGACCAATTCTGCTTTTTAAGGCATTCTCCTCATTGGTTTTTTGGACCTCTTTTGCCATTTGGGTTAGTCTATTTTTTAAGGTATTATTTTCTTCAGTATTTTTGGGTCTCTGTTAGCAAGCTGTTGACTCGTTTTTCATGATTTTCTTGCATCACTCTAATTTCTCTTCCCAATTTTTCCTCTACTTCTCTTACTTGCTTTTCAAAATCCTTTTCGAGCTCTTCCATGGCCTGAGACCAATTCATATTTTTCTTGGAGACTTTGGATGTAGAAGCATTGACTTTGTTGTATTCTTCTGGTTGTATGTTTTGATCTTCTTTGTCACCAAAGTAAGATAATACAGTCTGAGTTTTGGATTTTTTTTTGCACTGTTTGCTCATGTTCCCAGCCAATTACTTGACTTTTTAGTTCTTCCAAGGTGGTATGATCAAAGGAGAGAGAGGTGTTTACTCCTTTCCTGGCCTGTGATCTCCTCTATGAGTGACCACAAGCACTCTTTTCTGCCTTGGAACTGAGGAGGATTCCCTCTCCACCGCTGCCACAAGTTCCACCTGACCAGTGCTCCTCCTTGCCCCAGAACCACCACCCAGGGCTGTGACCCAGATCCAAGCACAGGCAAAACAAGAGAATCTTGCCTCAGCACCCGCAAAGAGATCCCTTCAATCCCCTTCTGATAAGCTGCTTGTTCCCCCCACTGCCTGTGGGCCATAAGCTCTGGAAGCAACCATGGCCACTGCCCTGGCGCTGTGCCACGGTTGAGGCCAAACCATGCTTCTCTCTCATCCAGGTCTGACAGACCTTTCCCACTGACCTTCTAAGTTGTCTTTGACGTTTGTGGGTTGAGAAGTCTGGAAACTGCCACAGCTGCCCATGATTCAGTCCCCTGAGGCTGGCTGTGGGCATGGCACATGCTGGACTGTGTCCTCTCCCAGCTCTGTGCAACAGACCTTTCCCACCAATCATCCAGGTTGTCTTGGGCAGGAAATTTGTTTCACTCTGTCTTTTTATGGGTTCTGCTGCTCTAGAATTTGTTTAGAGTCATTTTTTACAGGTATTTGGAGGGGTTTGGGGGAGAGCTCAAGCAAGTCACTCCACCATCTTGACTCTACCCCCTTGAACTTAATAATCTTTAAGAATCTTTTCATTTCTCAAATTTTACATTAGTAACCTAATAAATATGGCTATATGAGCATAAATAATGGAAAGAGATATATTTCAGTGACATAAATAAGGGATATTAAGCATAGATTTTAATAGAATACTTTCAGGGGCAGCTAGGTGGCACAGTGGGTAGAGCTCCAGCCTTGGAATCAGGAGGACCTGAGTTCAAATTTGGCCTTAGACACTTGACTTAACACTTACTAGCTGTGTGACCCTGGGCAAGTCACTTAACCCTGACTGCCTCACCAAAAAGCAAAAAAAAAAAAAAAAGACTAGTTTCTCTTATAAAAGAATCACTTGCATTACAAATAGCTCACCAAGGCTATTAGCCAACAAAGGCAATTAACTGTTTTAGACAGTCTCTTTCTGTACAAGCCAGGCACTTTTTTTTGCCAAGTTCTAAGAAAGGTTCCTTTCTTTATCCATACATTTGGAGCCTATGTAGCCCACCAGTAATCACGGAACTTTTAGATCAAGAGAGGAAGATGGAGACCATGTGGGTGCAATTACAAAAACAACTAATGAAAAAAAAGCTAGAGAATAAAGGTCATACGTACATACATTTAGAACTGGAAATGATCTCAAAGGTCATCTGGTCTCTTCATTTTAAGAGATGAGGAAAATAAGGATCAGGGAGGTTAAGCATCAAGGTCAAAGTTGTGCATGCTCAAAGTCACACAAGTGATAAGCATCAGGTAGTGGGATATTACCGTCCATCCTCTGATGCTAGAGACAAGGCCCTTTCCACTTGCTAAAACTGAAAAAAACCCAACATTAAGTATTTTCTCTGCAGGTATATTATGAAGAGCCTCTCCAAGTATTTTAGTCTCAGTAATATTCAATTACACTTAATTCATCAGTAATTGAAGACTTCCTTCACTAGAGAGATGGCTAGAATAGGCACAATTTCTAATTAGCCCAAAGGAACCTAATATTTTTTCTTCAAGCTTTTTATTTCAAAATCTCCAGAGTAGCAAAAAGCTATGTTCTGTTAATCTGGGCACAAAGGTTTAGAATCACTGACTTTCTTTGGCAATGGTGATAACACTGACCTGCCAAAAATTGCATTGGATCTCCAGATCTCTCTTCTCTGGCTCATTGTAGATTGACACTACCCTTTTTGGTGTTCGGACTAGAACTCTATCAACAGAAATTCCAGGAACTTGGCTGAGGCTGCACCAGTAGTGAGAATATGATGAACAACAGTTGCTTGGATTGTAACATCTGGCTATCATATTTCATTGTTATCAATAACAAAGGCTGGGTTTTCTACCATCTACAAGTAGGGTTGGAAAGTCTATGGGGGCTATACTTGCCTAAGGGTCATAATAGCATCACAGACCATGTTTATATTACTACTGAGTCTATTGATTTCTAAGTAATGAATCACTAATAAAAGCATTTTTATTCCAGGTTCATAATGGGGAACCAAATCAGAAGGTGCAACGGACACAAAGCTACAGGCACTGATGAATAAATATCTTGAGGCCAAAAAATAAGAGTTGTTGTTGAGTTGTTTTTCAGTCACGTCCTACTCTCCATTATCCCATTTAGGGTTTTCTTGGCAAAGATATTGGAGTTGTTTGCCATTTCTTTCTCTAGCTCATTTGACAGAGGAAACTGAGGCAAACAGGGTTAAGTGACTTGCCTAGGGTCATAAGCTATTAAATGTCTGAGGCCAGATTTGAACTCAGGAAGATGAGTTTTCACCTTCCGTGATTTCCTTGACACTGTTCTCACCTGATTCTCTTCCTAACCATCTTAGGGCTTATTCTCAGCCTCCTTTCTTAAACCATCAACCTCCCAAAAACTGTAGGTGTTCCACAAGGCTCTTTTCTTGGCTCCTCCCCACCCCCGTTATCTCATGAGTTTCCCTGGGTTCAATTATTATCTGTTTACAGGAAACTCACAAATCTATAAACCTAGTCTGAATATTTCTCCTGTCTACTCCCGTATTGCCAGCTGTCTTTTTGGTGTCTCTACTTAAAGGTCTTGCCAGCATCTCAAATTCAATATGTTCAAATGAAATTAATCATCTTCCAGGATAGACCTCCTCCTCCTCTAAGCTTCCCTATATTTAAAAGGCACCAACAATCTCACAGCTACCCAGGTTTGTACCCCCACAAATGTTCTCAACTCTTCCTTCTCCTTCATCCGCCACACATCCAAACGGTTCTAAGTCCTGTCACCTTGATCACTACAACATTCTTTAATAGCTACATTATTCTGGATGTCCTCTAGGTATCTCAAATGCAACATGTCTAAAACAGAACTCATTATCCCTGCCCTACCCCCTCAAACTCTCATATGAATTTTCACTTTCTTGTTGAGAGCACCAATATCTATCCAGTCATGTAGGCTCACAACCTCAGGGTCATCTTCAACTTCTCTCTCTCTCCCTCACCCCACAAATTCATTCAGATGTGAAATCTTGACCGTTCTTCTTACACAATATCTCTTGGAACCATTCCCTTCTTTCTATTTATACCACTACCCTAACTCAGACTTTTATCACTTGTAGCCCAGAGTTTTGCAATATCCTCCTAATTGATTTTCCTGCTACAATGTATGTCTTTAATCTATCCTTTACACAGATATCAAAATAATATTCCTAAGGCATAAGTTTGACCATGTTATTACTTCACTAAAAAAGTATTCAGTAGCTCCCTATTACCTGTAGGATAAGATGTAAAATCTTTATCCTGATGCCTAAATTCCTCCACAATCTGACTCCAACCTATCTTGCTAGCCTCATTTCATATTTCTCCCTGTCACAAACCCTGTGTTTCAGCCAAACTGGTCTACTTTTGGTAGACCAAAAGTTTTGGATTTGGTTCCCCAAATCCAGTATTCCATCTCCCATTTCAGCCTTTGCCCAGATTGTCCCCCAGGTATACCATACAGTCCCTGACCACTGCCTCTGGGAATACTTAATTTCTTGAATGGCTCAGATTGACTGCCATCTCTTTATAGAAAGCCTCACCTGATCCTTCCAATTGTTAATGCTCTTTCTCTTCCTCCTCAAGTAATCCTGTATTTATTTACATGGGCATGTGTTACATCACCCCAATAGAATATAAGTTTCCTGAAGGCAAACTGTCTTTCCATTTTTTTTCTTTTGTATTCCCAGTACTTTGTGCAGCACAAGTATTTAATAAATATTTGTTTAACTTAATGCATGTAAGAAATGACCATAATACAACAACCCTATTTCCTGCCAAGTTCTGGGTGTTACAAATTAACTTGTAATATTCACCCCAACTCTTAAGATTCTGTGATAACCCCTGATACATTCAATTGAATTCAATAAGCATTTAGTTACTTCCTATGGCATCAGCACCATGCCTTTGTATAAGTGAATTACAGAGCCTCAGCACTAGAAGGGACCTGGTGTAGTACAACTTCCCATTTAATACAGAAAGCTCCTTTATAGATGCCATTAAAGATGGTTGTCCAGCTTCTGCTTAATTACTTCAAGTGGAGGGGAAGCTCATTACTTATCAAGGCCAATCATTTCCTTGCTAGACAATCTTAGTTTTGTGGTCTGGGGCACTTAAAAAAAATCGAGACTTGTGTTTTCAAGGGCATAGGGAATTCCCTGTGAGGAAATTCCTTCTACAAATGTAGATTAATACATGTTTTACAACCCATAGTCTTTTAAAATTAATTTTTATTTCTTTCAATCAACAAAAGTCTGTCTTCTTCCCCACCCCCAACTGAGAATCAAAGAAAAACAATACCTGTTACAAACATTTATAGTTACAAGCAAAACAAATTTTTTTGTTGGTCATTTCCAAAAGACATATAGATTATACATTTAAACATATACAAATACATGGAGATTTCTTATCCTGCACTCTCTATCAGGAAGTGGCTAGCATATTTCACCATCATTCCTTTGGAATAGGGGTTTGTCGTTACTCTGATCAGAGACTTTCAAAGTTGTTTGTCTTTACAAAATTATTGTCACGGGTGGTGCAGTGGATAGAGCACCAGCCCTGGATTCAGGAGGACCTGAGTTCAAATCTGGCCTCAGACACCTAACACTTAGGAGCTGTGTGACCCTGAGCAAGTCACTCAACCCCAATTGTCCAACCAAAAAAAAAACAACAAACAAAATAAAATTGTTGTCACTATGCAAATTTATCTTGGTTCTTTTTGCTTCATTCTGCATCAATTCATACAAGTCTTCTCAGGTTTCTCTGAAACCATTCCCTTAATAATTTCTTATAGCATGATAGCATTCTATAGCATTTATATACTGTACCTTGATTAGCCCTCCTCCAGTTTATTACCCTCAGATTCCCATTCTTTGCCAGCTCAAAAAGAACTATAAATAATTTTGTACATCTTTACAATTTATTTTGTAAAGAATTAAACCATATCCCAACCTACCCTCCTTCCAATTCCCCCTTCTCTCCTTTTCCTATTTCCCTGATAAATAAAATGATTCTATACCCAATTCTTTGTGTATTCTTTCCCCCTTTGATCAATTCAGATGAGTGAAGTTTCAGCTCCAGTTGCTCCCCCCACCCCTTCCTTCCTCCTTGTTTACATAGACTTTTACTTGCGCACCCTGATTATGTGAGATAATTGTCCCTAACCTTCCTTTCCCTTCTTTCCTGGTATATCCCTCATCCTCTCTTTTTCCATTGTTCTTTGATCATCAAGACATGACAGAACCATTCCCAGGCCTTCTGTCTAATTAGACTTCCAGATGGTGCAATGGATGGAGTGCTAGACCTGGAGTCAGGAAGACTCCTCTTCCTGAGTTCAAATTCAGCTTAAGATACTAGCTGTGTGATCCTGGGCAAGTTAATTAACCCTGTTTGCCTAATTTTCATCATTTGTAAAATGATCAGAAGAAGGAAATGGCAAACTACTCCAGTATCTTTGCAAAAAAAATACCAAAAGGGGTTATGAAGAGTCAGAAACAACTGAAAAATGACAAACAACCACAAATGACCCCTGAAGATGATAGGGTTGTTCAGAGAGGACACATATATCATCTTTCCATATTAGAATATAAATCAGCTTATCATTAATTCCTGATGATTGTGTTTACCTTTCTATCCTTCTCTTACCTACTATGTTTTAACTTCAAAGTTTCTACTCAGCTCTGGTCTCTTCATCAGGGATACTTAGAAGCTTTCTTTTTCATTTATAGGTTATTTTTTTTCCTATGTATAACTATTTTTCTGGGTAAATTATTTTTGGCTATAAGCCTATATTCTTCATCTTTTAGAATATCATATTCCTTCATAGTGGAGGCTGCTAATTATGTGTGATCCTGACTATGCTTCCTCAGTACTTCCATTTTTTCCTTCTGACTGCTTGCAGCACTTTGATTTTCTCTGACCTGAGAGCTCTGGATTTTGACTATCATATTCTTAGGAGTTTTCATCTGGGAGTTTCCTACAAGAAGTGACCAGAGGATTCTTTCTATTTCCACTTTGCCCTTTATTTCGAATAGATTTAGGAAGTTGTCTTTTCAGAGTTCTTGTAATATGAGATCTAGGCTCTTTTATTGGTCATGGCTTTCAGGCAGTCTAATGAGTCTTAATTTTTTTCTCCTTCATATTTTTAGGTCAGTTATTTTTGCTATGAGATATGTCACATTTTCTCCTATTTTTCCAGTCTTTTTACTTGGTTTAAATATTTCTTGTTTTCTTGTAGTCCTTTCTAATTTCAAGGAGTTTGTTGCTTTGGTAACGTTCTGTACCTCTTGTGCCAAGTTGTTAATTCCCCTTCTAATTCTTTCTCTTATAGCTCTCATTTCATTTATAAAAAAATTTTTTTTGGATATTAAAATTTTTATGCTTTAACTCTTCCAAGAATTCTTGTTGGACTTGTATCCAAGCTGCATTTTTCTTTGATGCTTTGCTGTAGATGTCTTGGAGTCCTTCTCTTTTGGATTTATGTCTTGAATGTCCCTGTCACCAGAAGTTTTATGGTGGTATCCTTTTATTGTTTGCTCATTCTTCCAGCCTACATTTTTACTTCAGCCTTAATATAAGGGACAAGCTCTTAGCACTTTTGAAGGGAAGGTCTGAGCCAGTTCAGTTGCTACTTTCTTGGGGTACTGAGTGTTCTATTATCCCAGGCTCTTTTGGACAGCTCAGGCTGCAGACCTGTAAGTTTTCAGTGTAGCCAAAGTAGTCTGATCCAGGGCAAAGCGTAATCATTGCCTCCCTCCTCTGAGCTCTGCAAGTCCCTGAACTGCAACAGCAGACTACTACTTGACTTAGCCACTATTAGCCTAGTTATTCCTCCAAAGACTTTAGATTAGGCTAGAAAGTGGAACTAAGATTCTGCTCTGCTCATAGGGTTCAAGCCACATCACTTCTCCTTGCTTCTTCACTTGCTTCTTGCTTGGTACACAGGACAGGACATGGTCCAACCCCCCTGGGTGCAGGTCCCTTCCTTAGTCCACCCTGGATGTGACCTAGAATTGGATAGCAATGACAGAGCTGCTTGTTAGCCCCTGTTTTCCATTCCCTGTGAAAAATCATGGTATATTGAAGTGCCCATATGGGTCTGATACCTGCTTCTACCTGTCTGCATAGCCTCTCTACATTTGAGGCTTGCTGCTGGTCAGACTCTATCCCCAGTACCCACAGACCTCTCTGTGTGTCTCTGTATCCTGACTTTGACCTGGAAAAAATATTCACTGTGATTTTTCCTTAATTTCCCCATCAGGATTTGGTTTGGTGCATTTTCTAGATCTGTTTGGAGGAGGGTTTTTTTTTTGTGGTAGTGGTGGTGTGGGGGTGCTCACCTATACTTTTTTCCTACTACTGTACCATCTTGGATCTGTGCTTGTAACTCGTTGTCTTAAAAGTTTTCTGTTGGTATTGAGAGATCAAATGACTTGCCCAGGGTCAGGAAGCTTGTATGTATCAGAGTTTGTATGTATTGGACTTAAACCCTCATCTTCCTAACTCTAAGGTTGGCTGTTAATCACTTTAAGTACACTGTCCTTCTCCTCCAGATATTAGAATGTATTATATTGAGCTTAAATTTGACTACCCTAACCCACTAACCCAAGCTCTGATCTTTCATACTAACTATAACTATTCACATTCTAGTTGTACTTTGAAGTTTAGAAAGCATTTTTGATTATGGGCTGAGAATAGTTAAGTAACTTGGTTGGTCAAAGTGATATGGCAGGTTCTCAAAAGTAAGTCTTCTGACTTTTCCTTCAGGGTTCTTGCTATCGGACCATGCTTCCTCTGTGATGATATTACACTCCTTTAAACAATTGATGACATTCATCGTGCCCTTTAGTCTTTTCTTCCCTTTGCTAAACATTTCCAGGCACTTCAACAGATTTCTCAGTTGACTTGCATGATTTCTTAACCTCTCACATTTGAAAGTATTCTAGTTGGCCAGTGAACCTCTTAAAAAGTAGCACTTTGAATTGTATGTGACTTGTTAGGTGTGGCCTGATTGGTATGAAAAACAATGGGTCTATTTTTCTTGTGATTGGAACTCTATGCTTTTTATTAGTGTAACCTAAAATTCTGTTAGTTGTTTGGGCTTTTTTTAGAAGTCACACCTGGCTCATATTGATCTTGTGGTCAACTAAAAACCACAGCTTTTCATGAGGCAAACTCTTCTTAAGACAGATAGGTTTTCACCATTCTGTTCTCGTGTAGTTGGTGTTTTCAGTATCAATACAGGACTTCAGGTTCATTTACTCACATTAAATTTATTTACTCATATTAAATTCTATTCTAACCTAATTTCGTCTTTCCATGCAAACTTCCTGGGATCATTTTGAACCTTGAGTTTCACATCTTCAACAGATTCAACACCAAACATTTATTAAGAGCCTACTATGTACAAGATACTATACAGCATAATCAGAATACAATATTTCAGCCTAGACCCTGCTCTCAGGGTGCGGTAAAGAGGGATTCATTAGAAAGATTACTTGGGCTGCAGTGGGAAAGATGAACTGGAGAAGAGGTAGACAGGAAACAGAGATTTGTCAGTAAACTATTAGAGCAATTTCTCAAGGAAAGACAAGTCAAAAAGCATTCTTAAGTACTTTCTATGTATGTACTAGACACTATGCTAAAGATTGGGGCTATAAAGAAAGGCAAAAAAATAGTCCCTGCTCTCAAGGAACTCACAGTCTGATGGGGAGGAGAGAATATGCAAACAACTATGTACAAACAGTACTAGCATAGTACCTGGCACATAGTAGGTGCTTAATAAATGTTTGTCAGTTGATTGATTGATGAAAAAACCTCAAGATATATACAGGATAAATTGGAGATAATATCAGAGGGAAGTTACTAGCATTAACAGAGAGTAGGGAAAAGCTTCTTGAAGAACATGGGATTTTACCTGAGATTTGAAGGAAGCCAGGAGGTAGAGGTGAGGAAAGAGAATATTTCAGGCATAGGAGATAACAAGAAGAAACAAAGGTCCATTTTTATTTTTATATCTATTAAGTCTATTTGACTCACCTACAAATTTGATATGCATGTCCTTAACCAAGTCCTCAATATAAAGTGTTAAGCAGGACAAGGCTAGTCAACTTTCCAAGCTGATAATGATCTATTAATCAATATCCAGATACAGGTATTCAAAAAGTTTCAAATCTTCTTAACTGTACTATCCTCCAACCCAGATTTCACCATTTTATCCACAAGGATGAGAGATTTCATCAAATGCTTTGCTAAAATCATGGTTATATTATTTCAACGGCACTCTACTCATCTACAAATTTAGTACATCAATATGTCAACAGGCAATCACAACGTCACCAGATGTGAAAGCCAGGTTTATTACAAGAGAAATGAACGTGCATGTGGAACCCAAAGGGTTCCCAGTCTTTACAGAAGTTTACATTTTTATAATAGTAGGGCAAAGAAAGGAGGGGATACCAGGAAGGGGACTGACCAGTATAGCAAAACTGGGAATGATAAGACCACTCCCCACAGAGAGGAACAAGGTGATGCCAAAAGCCTCACTCTTTTCATTTGGGAACTGCTAGCCCATGAAGACAGGAGAGACTGCTTGTCTACAAAGGACCCCAGCTGCACAAGCATTATCCCAACCTGGCACAGACTGGCTGGCACCTGTCTTGCCTCTCAAGGACACACTGGGAATCCAGCTTGGGGGCAACAACAAATTATGTCAGCTCAAGGGGAGCTTTATTTTTAACACATTAAGGGCCTCCTGCATGCTCTGGGTCCAGTGTTTCTGGAAAATATGGCAACTCAAAAAGACAAGTTCAGGGGGCCCTTTAACAGTCCTTAACAGATACACCAAGGACCATTGTTCATGGGTGGAAGGCCACAGGTACAGACAGCAGCCTGTCTATAACTCAGTCTTAGAGAATAGATTACAACTCCAAGAGGTTTAGTGATTTGTCCATTGTTACATGCTTATAAATGTCACAGTTAGGATTTGCAACTTGGTCTCAATGACTACAGGTATAGCATTCTATCTACTATACCATGCAGACTCTAGTCAGTCAATCAATAAATAGTTATTAAGCAACTGCTATGTGTCAGGCATTATGCTGAGAGCTAGGGACACAAAGAAAGGCAAAAAAACAGACCAAACCAAAACAAAGCAAATGTAAGTCCATTCAAGGAGCTCACAGTCCTTCTTCGTCAGGGAAACTATGAAAATAACTATGTACAAACAAGATATATGAAGGATAAATTGGGGGTAGTCATAGAAGGAAAGCCCTAAGATTAAGGAAGATGGGAAAATTTCCTGCTGAAAGTAGGCAAGACTTGAAGGGAGTCAGGGAAGTCAGGAAGATGAGAGGAGGGGGGAGAGAATTCCAGGCTTGGAAAACAGCTAGTGAAAACACTCAGTCACGAGATGGAATGTCATGTGTGAGGAATAGCAAGGAGGCCAGTGTCCCTGGACCACAGAGAAGGTGTAAGAAGACTGAAAAAGTAGGAAGGGGCCAGGTTGTGAAGGGCTTTTACATTCAAACAGAAGATTTTATATTTGATCCTGGAAATAATAGGGAGCCACTGGAGGTTAAAAAATAATAATTAAAGTGTGTTTTGTATGACTTACTTTTAGTGAACACAAGTCCCAAGGACAGGTTGCTATAATGTAAAGAGCACTTATAAAAGTCAGAAGAACTGGTTTCTCAGGGTCTACACTTACTAGCTTGTGATTCTGGCTGAGTCCTAGAATTCGATTCAATCTAATTCAATAAATATTTACCAAATAGGCAAGGCACTGTACTCAACAGTGGGGATACAAAGAACAGACAAAACAAAAGTCAATTCCTGCCCTTGAGGAACTTACAAGCTCACAGGAAACTCACAAGATTACAAGCAATCTGTATGTAAATAAGTAGATACAAAGAAATTGAGAGAAGAAACACAACTGAGGACAGGAATCAGGAAAGACCTGAAAGACAGTTCAGTGTTGAAAGAGGTGAAAATGAAGCAGGAGAAACATTCCAGTTCTGAGAAATACCTCGTGCAAAGGCATGGACTGTGGCAGGAGAGGACAGCAACATGCAGGAAACAGCAACAGATTCCAGGGAATCTAGAATATAGATTTGGGAATTCTCTGACTATACCATAAGGTCACAGATAAAGAATTAGAAGGAACCTCAGAAATCATCCAGTCCATTCTTTTCACTTCATAGATAAGAAAACCAAGGCCCAGAGAAGTGAGGTGACATCCCAAAGATCTCACAGCAATAAAGGGGCAGTCACTTCACATCTCAGTACCAGTTGCCTCAGCTATCAGATGGGGTTACTTGTGTGACCCACCTCAGAAGACGGTACTTTGTCAACCTTAAAATGCTACATAAATAAATTGTTATTTCCCTATTCTTGACTAAACCTCCATAAGTCATCTGCGTAATAATCGGTTCAAGAATTTTTCCAGGGATCAACATTCAATATTCTATTAAGTTCTGTGATCCACCCTTTCCACCCTCTGGGAAATGAGGACAATACTTGCTTGCCTCTGGTCTCTTGGCATCTCTCCCATTTTCCATGATTTCCCAAAGATTACTGACGGAAACTGAAAGCAAGCTCTTTCAGCACTCTTCCATTTAGGCCTGTGGAGATTTCAATTCACTTAAAGTAGGTAGAGAAATAGTAAGATGGGATTTAAAGTTGTCCTTAAATGTGATGTCCTCTATTCAACTCCATGCTTTTCTAGATGGCAGAACATTCTAGTCACTGGAGAAAATATAAGAAGAGTTGGGTAGCTCTATCATCTTTGTCATGTCAATATGAAACTGTTTTTTTCCAAAGAAGAGGAAGTCATAGTAATCAAAGCTATCTTAGTGTTGAGGAGGGATATTAGAGGTCATCTGCCCCAACCCTCTCATTTTGCAGATAAGGATACTGAGATTTAAGGACCTGAAGGGTCTTGCACAAAGTTACACAGGTTATCAAATGGGAGAGCTGAAATTGGAACCTAGGCTGTCTAACTCCAGTCTTAATCTATTCAAGGGTCGTCTCCAGTTGTTCTGATCTATATCTGGCCACTGGATCCAGATGATTCTGGAGGAAAAAGTGAGACTTGTGACTTTGCATAGTCCTGCCTCATTTAAATCCAATTCTCTTGCAAGTCCTGATGTCAGGGTCCTCTTTGAGAATGAAGGACAAATAACAACAACAATAATCTATTCACAACCTATCCAACTGACAGCATGAGCAGGCCTCCCATGGGGAAGGAGGAGAGGACTTCCTTAATTCCCTACTTCTGTCCCAGGTTTCTTATAAACTATATGAATGCCAGAGAAAGTACTGAGGAGTGCTCTTCTCCCTTAGCTTTCCTGTTAATGCCACTCCTTCCCTTTCCCCACTCCTGGCTGGACAGTGACCTGCCCCAGCCGCTCCATACTTCTTCAGGAAACCAAGAAAGCCCACTCAGACCCTCAGGATTGATTCTTTCCTCCTCCACCCCCCACCAAGGTGGTGCACTGGGCCCTTCCAGGCCTCTTCCTGGACAAAGCTGCTCACAATGATTGTATGGGCAGGAAGTAATCAACTAAATTATAATTCTGATAAATTGGAGGACAACAAGACCTTACAATAAGACAGGGCAGCTAGGTGGTGCCATAGGGCACAGAATACTGGACCTGCAGTCAGGAAGACTCATCTTCCCGAGTTCAAATCTGAACTCAGACACTTACTGGCTGTGTGACCCTGGGCAAGTCACTTAACCCTGTTTGCTTCAGTTTCCTCATCTATAAAATGAGAAAGGAAATGGCAAAGACACCAGTATCTTTGCCAGAAACAAAACAAAACAAAAAACCAACTCCAAATTGGGTTATGAAGAATCAGACATGACTGAAAAATAACTGAATTGTAAGACATTACCATCTGCTCTGCCATTATGGTCCATGGGGCCTCTTAGTGTCTTGCCCTGCTGCTACACTATCCAGATGGTGTGCTGATTCATCCTTATGACCCCTAGGCCTTGTCAACATTTTCCTCACCACTACACCCTCAGGACTTGCAGGCCTTTCATTCTCCCTGCTGCTAAATCCTCCTACATGTTGTTTCTCCAGGTAGTGTGAATTGCTTGAGAGTAAGGATTGCTTCTATGTTCCTGTTGTACACTCAGCACTTACAGTGTTTGGTACATAGTAAGTTCCCAATAATGTGTTTTCATTCATTCATTTTCACCTAATTATAAGCTTTAAAAAAAAAGGCGAAAAAAGAGTTCTTTTTGTTGTTCTTGATATTACTCTCAACTTTTATTCATTTTGAGTCTTTTTTACATTGTCACTTTGGCTTTTGTCCTTGGTTAATTGTCCCTGCACAGATATATTTTGTTTTATCTTTTAAAAATCTAAGCTCTTCAGAGAGGTCCCTATGCAATCACATTGACTTCTTGAGATACCTTCCTCCCTCTCCCCTTTTCCGAATTTTAATGCTTTCAATTTCAGGTAGGTGGTTCAGTGGGTAGAGTATTGGGCCTGGAGTCAGGAAGACTCATCTTCCTGAGTTCAAATATGGCTTCAGACACTTACTAGGTGTGTGACCCTGTTTTAAATGCAAGTCATTTAAGCCTGTTTGCCTCAGTTTCCTCATCTGTAAAATGAGCTGGAGAAGGAAATGACAAATGGCTACAGTATCTTTGCCAAGAAAACCCCAAATGGGGTCACAAAGAGTGGAGTACAACCAAAAAATGACTGACAAAAAATGTTTAAAATTGTATAATAAGAATTTCATCTTTCAGAATCTCCCATTCCTCAGGACCTGTGTTTCTTTTTAGTGATATAGCTTCCTTTGGACTTATTGAATTCTGCTTTCTTGCTCAAAATATTTCCTACCCTGCATTTTGAAATGCCAGTCACTCACTCCCATAGTTCCCCCATCACTTTTGTATCACCAACCAGCTCTTTGTTGGTGTGAAGTAAGTCCAGAATAGCAGCAGTTCTCTTCATTGCAGAGAATTTCCTCTCAAGAGAACAGAAGTAAGTCAAGTCCTCTACTGCACAAGACTGAAGCAGATTATTACAAAGCCCAGATGAATTAATTGCACACAGCTGGCTCTATTTGAGACACAGTATTTCTCTCCTCCTGAGAAAGTGGCTTGAATAAATCTCCAATCTTGACAAAAGAAAACATTTTTTAAAAAAATACTTGTTTTAAAGGAAGAAATCCTGTTTTGGTCTTTTTTAAAATTCACAATCATGTTTATATGATTGTCCTGGCTACTTAAATAGGCCCTTTGAGACAAAAATTAAATAAATTTATAATAAGTAGACCTTCCTCACACCTGCATAGTACTTCATAGAGTGTAAAAGGGTTTTCAATATAGACCAGAGGACTATAAAAAGTAAGTTTTCTCTAACTTAATTTCCAAGGATTTTATTAAGCACCTACTATGTGCAAGGCACTGACTGTGTTAAGGTACAGGGAATACAAAACCAAAAATAGTCCCTGCCCTAAAAGATCTGATATTACAAGTGCTTGTTAAATTGAATTAAAAATTCTACTGGAGAGAAAACAAGTATACAAATTTAGAAACACAAAATACGGGCAAAATAAACACAAAATAATTTCTTCAGGGATGGCAGAGCACTAATCTTTGAGTCAGGGGGGCTGGGAACCAGAAAAAGTATTGGGTGATGGAACAGGAGTTGGGCCTTGAAAGGAGCTATTAATTCATAGAATAAAAAATTACTGTCCTCATCTTTCAAGTTTTTACGCAGGTCTCCATCAAAATAATTTTGCACTATTCAACAAAACGATTTGGATTTATTCACAGTCTTTAGGTAATTTGATTGGAAAAACAGCCCATTAGATAATCCCTCAGACTAAATTTTTTGTCCTATGTCACTATAGTGTGGAACAGTGTGGAGTCTAAGCTAGTGGAGCCCAAGCTCTAGAATACTTCATTTTCTAGGAAAACTTCATTTTCTCACCAACTTGGAGTATTCCTTGCCTTGAATAATCTTGGCACATTGAGTGATTAAGTTGCCAATACAAGAGGAGAGTAGAGAGACTCAAGTATGCCAAGTTTCTCTTCAATAAGGGCCACCATTTTTGTTGAGTTCTCTGAGGGTTCAAGGTCTGGTTTATTTTGAGATTAGGTATATTAGACAAGTTTTGCTTATTTCGCACATTCTTTTCTTACCATAGCATGTATTCTGGGTAAGCAAAGAGATACTAAGTTTATGTACGAATTTATTTTATCTGCAATAACATAAAATTTCATTAGCACACCTAAAGAAATTCCCTGTACACTTTTTGAGAACCACTGCCCTCCTGGGTCTTCTACCTTGTTGGAAGAACCTTTCAATACAGAGCTGATGGTGGAGTGAGGGGTCTATCATTCAAGGACCAGCAGCATGAGAAGTGGATAGGGAGGTCATCTCAAGGTCGGGAAGACCTGAGTTTGAGTTTCACTTTTGCCACTGGATGACTATGTGATCAAGGGTAAGTCTCTGAGCTCCTGGCATAGAGAAGGTGTCAATCCTCAAAGGTGGAGGGAACTTCCTCGTTGGAAGCTCCCTATGCCAGTGAAAACAAAAGCCTAGATAAAGTAATAGAGGAGAGGAGAAATGATAAATCAAGGCTTAATTTGTTTAGATAGACCCAAAGAGTTAGCTATCTAATTTTATTATTATTTTTTCAGCCATAGCAATTTTCAAACTGCTGACACACAGTAGGGGCTTAATAAAATACTTGTTGACAAATTGATACTAAAGTGCAGCCGGTATTGTGATCTGCTTCAATAATGATTCTTTGAAGTATTTTGCTTATAACAGAATCATGAGACAAAGCTGGGGGGTGGGGTAGGTGGTGAGAGGCCTTTCTAGAGTTTAACAGTTCACATTAGATCAACATCCAAAACACCCTTGAAAGTCTCAAAGCTCTGCTTGTATTCAAAAGGCATACATCCAGTAACTTCAATCATATAAACTTCACAAGTAAGCAAAAAATTTCTAAGCAGTGAGGAAAATAGCTGTGACAAAGCCCAATGCATTAGGTCAGGGCCTATTGACTGGTCCTTTGTGTGAAATTAGCCTGATTTAACAGCCTCGGTTATCTGCTTTACCCTAGCAACCTTCAGGTTTTTTTTCTAGATTTGAATAGATAACAGATTAGGAGGCAGAAAGGGCATTGCCTCAAAATAGGCGTAATGATGGAGAGAGAGGGGAGAGCTGGTATCAAAAGAAGAAAAAGAAAAGTAAAACCTGAGAGCTAAACTAAAGAACCAACTACTGTCTACCTGCTTGATCTTAGGTGAGATTTTTCACCTCTTGTGACCCATTTCCTCACTTGTATCATGAAGGAGTTGGTTTGATGACCAGTAAGATCTTTTCCTGCACTAAATCTGCAATCCTATGAATGAGAAAAGTGTAGCAGGGTGAAACCATTTAGGGTAAGGTATTACCTGAAGTTTTTACTGTACTCAGTCTATTTTGAAAAATAAATGTGAAGTATTCATAGGATCATGGCTACAGAAATAGAAAAGACCTCAGAGGTCATGTAGTCTGCCCTCCCCATTTAACAAATGGGAGAAATTGAGACCAAGAGAGGTTAACGACTTGTATAAGGTCACACAGGTGGTAAACATCAGGGGCAAGGTTAAGCCCAGGTCCTCTGACTTCAGATCCATTGCTTTTCCCACTCTACCAGCCTGCCTTCCCCCAAAAGTTTAAATTACAGTTATTATGATTAATAATTAGTAAAAATCACTAGCATTTACAGATTACTTTAAGGTTTGCAAAGCACTTTACAAATAATATCTAATTTTATTCTCATGCCAACTTGAGGAGGTAGGTGGTATTATTCTCATTTTATAGATCAGGAAACTGAGCTGTTAAGCAACTTGCTCAAGGCCACGCAGTAAATAGGTGGTTGAAGCCAGATTTGAATTTAGGTCTTCATGACTTCAGGTCCAATGTACCACCTAGCTGCCTCTTAATATAAAATATAATTAATTTAATATAAAAATAATATAAAAGGCATACTGATGTAAGGCTGTCCTTTGGTTTTGAGAAAACCAAACAATATTTGATATAAAAACCATTACAGCAATTATAATAGCTTTACAGGAGGATTCCATGTCTTTTAAAAGGTGCAGTTCAGTTATAATGTTAACATCATTGTTGGGTAACTATATATGGAGTATACCTATGTTCTATTTAATAAGGCAGAGAAAGATATAACAGGTAGAATTATAGACAATTAGAGTTGTAAGGGACCCTAAAGAACCACTGATTTAGCCTTTTACAAATATCTGTGACCCTGGATAAGTCACTTTGTTACCCTGAGATGAGTTCCTTCTCATCTCATGAGAGGAGAATAAGATGAGGATAAGAATAGCACCTTCCTCACACAGTTGGTAGCCTTTAAGGGTCTCTATAACTGGGCCCAATCTATTGTTTTTATCTCATTGTCTATTACTTCTCTATAATGACCTTTTACTCTAAGCAAACTATGTTAAGTTCACTATCTCTTAGTGTAATGTTTACATTTCCACTTCTCTGCCTTTATTCAAATTCCTACTGCTAGGCATACCGTTCCTACTTGTAGCTTTTCCATTCTTCAAGGTCCAATTTTTGTCTGACTTCCTCTGTGAAGTTTTATCAGAAATCTCTTTCTTCTGAATTACTATAGCATTGTCTGTTTAATAAAGCACTCAACAAGTTCTAGCTCCAACTCTTCTATTACCGAGCTGTGAAAACTCGGACTAGTCCCAGATTGTCTCTTTTGTAAAATGGGGCGGATAGACCAAGTGGTTTCTTTAAAGTTCTAGCTCCAGCTCTAAAAATATAAGGTGATGTAGAGAATCATAAGTCATCTTTTCATGGGTAGAACCAGGATTGTGCTGGTAAATATTTAACAATGGGCTGTCTGGGAGGGGGCGATGTACACACAATATAATTTTTGCTTAATCTGCATTATTAACATCTCTTGATATGTTATGTCTCTGCCTTTCCAAAGTGAGAGCCAAGGGCTATCTTCTCAGACCATGTGGACAAAACCACGTGCAACTCCCATGTGAGTCTGTAACCCCCTCTACCCATTAGCACATTAAATCATCCATTAGCATCTCTCCACATGCCATTGCCATTCTCTCTCTCCATGGACACTGAAGTTTACTTTTAGCTCTTCTATTCATTCAGGATCTCTCCGGAAAAGTGGAAAAAGGCAAAAAAAATCCAAATACGCAGCTGATTATTCCCCTCAACATACATACAGGTTATATTAAATAGGCCTTCAGTGGTCTATCCCATCTACAACAGCCTGAGGCAACCAATTCATCCTCAGTTATTTAGACCTATCCTACAGAGGACGTGCCCTTCTGAGGGCATACTCTTACCCTCAAGAAGAGATGCACTCCACTGCAAAGGCTCACTATCCAGTGGTATCTGGGAACTTCCCTTATCAACTGGTCACCCTAATGGATAAATTTTGAGAAATTGGGGGTATATTTTATCCTTTTTTTGTAGTTCTCACATCTCTTTACCCAGTCCTCAATTTTTAAAAATTATTAATTAATAAAAACATTAATAATCACTGATTACATGCATGCAAGGCACTGTGCTAGGCACATGAGAATATAGAGATGAAAAGTGGTGCAGTTTATCTATCTCAGACTTTCTTCATTTCCCCATTTGTTCATTCTGCAATTATTTATGAAGCAAATACCATGTGGTCGGTACTATATAACATGCTGGGGAGACAGAAGGTAAAACAAAACCCTGTCCCTGCCCAAAGCAATTCACATTTGATTGATTGGGGGAAACAATATGTTACAAATGAAAATACAAAAAATATACAAAGTTAATTCAAAGTAAATTCTAGAGATGGAGGAGAAACACTAACAACATGAAGGTTTGTCTTAGATAGGGCCTTGTGTAGGAGGTGGAATTGGAACTGGGCCTTCAAGGAAACCAGGGATTCTAAGAGGTCAAGGTGAAGAGAGAGGCTGTTCCAGGCATGGAGAATAAGTTGGCCTTGCAAATGAGATAGAATGTATTGTATACAAAGAATAGCAAAGGGCCAGTTTGCCTAGTATCTAGTGTGTCAAAGTACTTGGCAAAGCAGAGGCTAAATGTCACTTGTCAAGTGTTTCTAGTGAGGATTCCTTTCATGTGAGGTTTGAACTGGATGGCCTCTAAGCTCCTTTCCAATTCTGAGATTGTAGGATTTTGTAGGACATCTTCCAGATGTTCTCAGCAGCACTCTGGTTGGAGTCTTGGAAAAAGGCAGTTAGTGACAATATTACAAATTTGGGGTTTGGAAAGAGATGAGTGGAAATTGGACAAAGGGACAAGAGATTTGAGGGTAAAGCTTAACTGGTTAACTTATATCATCAAGATTTCAGAGAGATTTCAAAAGGAGATTTCAAGGGGAGGCCAGAGCATGGGGGTGGTAGGTTTCAGAAAGTGGGGAGAATAAAATGAATGGAGATTGCCTAAAGGATGATGAATAGTCTCAGTCAATAGTCGGTCAACAGATATTTATTAAGCACTTAATGTGTGCCAAGTGTTGGATGTACAAAGCAAGGCAAAAATAGTCCTTGCCCTTAAGGAGCTCACAATCTAATGGGGGAGAAAATATGTAAACTACTACGTACAAAACAAGATATCTATACAGGATTAATTGGAGATAATTTCAGAAGGAAGGTACTCATATGAAAGGGGGGACTGGGAAAGGCTTCATGCAGAAGGTAACATTTCAGGTGAAAACTGGAGGAAACCAGAGAAGCTAGGAAACTGAGAAGAGGAAGCAGAGAGTTCCCAGCATGAGGAGCCCCCTCATAGATGCACAGTAAGGAAATGGAGTGTCTTGTTTGAGGAACAGCAGAGGCCAATGTTAGGAGTCAGAAGACTGGCAAAGAAAGCAGGGGCCAAGTTGTGAAGGGCTTTAAATGCCAAACAGAGATTTTATATTTGATCCCGGAGTTAATAGGAGCTGCTGGTTTATTGAGTGGGGAGTGACATGGTCAAAGCTCCACTTTAGGAAGGTCATGCTGAGCAAGATGGACGACAATGGGAGAGCTGAAGCAGGAATACTGATCAAAAAAGCTATTGCAGTAGTCTAGGCATGAGGTCCTGAGTACCTGCACCAGGGTGGTGGCTGTGAAGGTAGTATCAATAAGACTTAGCAACAGATTGGATATGTGAGGTGAATGAGCAGGTGAAATCCAGCTTTTGAGTTCAGATAACTGAGAGGATGATAGTGCCCTCAATAGTAACAGGGACTTTTGGAAGAAGAAAGTGTATCAGAGGAAAGATGAGTTAGTTCAGTTTTGGATGTGTTGGGTTTAAGATGTCTATGAGATAATCAGTTTTTTGATGTCTAGGACAGTTCAAGATGTAAGAGTCAGGAGAGAAGTTAGGGCTGGATAAATAGAGCTAAGAATCATTTATAAAATAGATGATAATTGAATCCTTGGGAGCTAATGAGATCACCAAATGAAATAGTAGAGAGGAGAGCCCTAGATAAAGCCTTGGGGAACATTCATGGTTATTAAGATTAGAAGGGGGTGGGGTACAGGGAGAAATAGGATGGGACATTGTAGTCAGAGAGAAGAATTTCAGTGTTCTAGAAGGTGGAATACTTGAGGGTAATGGCAATATCAAAGGTGTGATCATCTCCATGAGTGGCTGAGGTGGACTGAAGTTCTAGACTTGAGGTTAATGAACTGGGATGATGTTTGGTGAGATCTCAGCATGTATTACTATCCCCAAGGATAAAGGCAGGAGTTGGTGTGGAGAAGACATAGATAATACAGAATAAGGATAATGTTCATGCATTATAGAATTCACAATATATTAGGAAAGTAGAGAAATAAGGAAACAAAGGAAAAATTCTTGAGAAGAGAAGAATGCTATTTAAACCAAGAGATTGAGGGTGAGTGGGGGAGGAGCAGATGGTATGACTGGTCATGGGATTGATTTACTCACCTTCCTTAACAAGCAAAAATAGCTGTGCCCTAGGACCCATTTGAGATAGTGATTTCATATGCATCCTGTTAGCTATAAATCTGTGGTCCTATATAGATACTTTGGAATTCACCTGTCCTCAGTAGAGTTTGGGTTGGCAAATGCCATTGCCTAATGCATGAATTTCTTCTCTAACGAATTCAAATGTCACATAACTTCTTCAAGAATTCTTCCAGTGATAGAAAACTTGCTCCATTTTTTTTTTAAAACAGCTTAAATCATCAGGACTTTTTCCTGGCACATAGTAGATACTTACTAAACTTTTTTTTTGACTTGTCCTATATTGGGTAAAAATAAGCTTCCCCATCACTTCCAATCATCTGTTCTAGTTCACCCATCTAGAGTCAAACCAAAGGGGGTGTGTGTGTATGTGTGTGTGTGTTTTCAATTACTTGAAAATTGTATTGAAAAAAATGTACTTGAAAAAGTATTTTCAATTACTTGAAAATAGTTATTATGAAACATCTCTTGTCAACCTTAATCTTGATAGGAATTTCCAGTCCCCCCAACTATCGCTTTTCCTCAATATCATTCCTGATCATTCCCAGAATTGAACATAATGTTCCACATGTAGTGGACCAAAGCAGAGCACACAGTGGGATCGTTTTATCTCCCTGGCACTTAAAGTGCATCCCAAGACCACACACATTCACTATTTTATCAATCACATCTCAATATGACTTTATATTGAATTTTAAAGAACAAAAACAAACATCTTCTATTGTCAGTCAGTCAATAGACATTTATTAAATGCCTACTATGTGCCAGGCATGGTGCTAAGCACAAAGAGAGGCAAAAGACAATCCCTATCTCAAGGAGTTCACAATCTAACGGGGGAGACAACAAACAAGTAAATATTTGTGGTTCAGTCATCTTTCAGTCATGTCCCACTCTTTGTGACCCCATTTCAGGTTTTTTAAAAAAAAAGGTATGATTTGAATGATACTGACAAAAGATCCACCATCTCCAAAGGGTATTTGAAAAAGGACTCAAATTACCAATTATTAGAGATGCATTGCTTTAGGTTAAGGCTTCAAGCTCCAAAAGGGTTAACATTTTAGCTATTATCAGCCATCAGTACCTTCTAGAGAATTAGTTTATTGATGATTAGCAACTTAAATCCCTTAAGGAATAACATTCTAAGAATAAAGAGAAGTACCTTTAATTCTTAATAGAGCAGGAGGTAGGAAAATTGGAGGAGAAAATGTTGATTGTGTTGTGACACAATCTAAAAGAAATATTACACTGCCAAGGATTATTAAACTCTGTCTGTGTGTGTGTATGTGTGTGTGTGTGTGTGTGTGTGTGTGTTCTGGACCTTGTGGAAGTCTAGGGAATCCTTTTCACAATACTGTTTTTTTTTTATGTAAAATATATTAATTTATTTATTTTTAGTTTTCAACATTCACTTCCACAAGATTTTGAGTTTCAAATTTTCTCCCCATCTTGTTCTTCCCCCCACCCCAAGATGTCGTGCATTCTGAATACCTCCTCCCCTAATCTGCCCTCCCTTCTATTCCCCCTACCCCCTTCTCTTATCCCCTTCCCTTTCTATTTTCCTGTACAGCAGGATAGATTTCTATACCTCATTGAATACTGACTTTTTAAAAACAAAATAAAATATACAAAAATGCAAAGGTAACCAATTATATCGAAATGCTATCAAAAGATTTTAAAAACAAATTCTCCAGAGACAGGGAATCCACAGTGAAGAGGAACTTTTCTGGGTGATGCATTCCTTCTTGGGAAAGCTCTTATTGTTTATGAAGGTTTCTCTCATATCAAGCCCAAATTTGTCTCTTTGTGACTTTCACCTATGGCTCCTAGTTCTGCCTTACAGGGCCAAGCTGAACAACCGTAATAACTCTTGTATGTGATCATTCCTCCTACTAACTACAAGTACTTACCATATACATGGCACCTACCTGGGTCACAGAATGTTAGAGTTAGAAGGGATCACAGAGATAATTTAGTCCCAACCCTATAATTTAATTAGTGAGGAAATTGAGGTCCAGAGTACTTAAGCAACTTGAATGTCACAGAGGGCAGCTAAATAGATACAAGGGCCAAGATTTTAACCCCATTGCTCTGACTACAAATTTAGGATTCTTTATACTAGGACCATGATGCCAGTCCTAAGTAGAGGACTTTATATCTATCCTTGTTAAATTTTCTTGTGAATTTCAGCCCCAACAAATTCTTTTTCCAATCTAATTTTGTCATCCAATTTATAAGCTATCCCTCTGGCTTTGTGTTGTCTGCAAATCTAGCAAGTGTGTCATAATTTATCTTCATCCAAGCTACCATCAAAAACACTGAGCAGGATAGGGCCAAAGACAGGACACTCAGATATCTCCAGATCAATACTGATTTACTCCTTACTTTTGGGGCCTATTCATTCAATTGATTCTGAATTCACCTTACTGTAATTATCCAGTCTACAGCATTACAATTATCCACAAGGATATTTGTAGCATACTCTGCCACAAACTTCAAAAGATGTAGTGAATTGTTGGGAAATTGTTCATATCAAACATTATAAAATAAGAATAATTAATGCTTATTCAATAGAAGTAAAGATAGCATTGTCACATAAAGCTAAGGGTCAGTAACACAGGGTCACAAAATATCGAGTAACTCAAGGAAACTTAGAGGCTCTCTAGTCCGTTTCATATCTTAACATGAAAAGTGGTCATCAGTCTTTGCTTGAAGACCTATAGTGGGAGGAGTGCACTATCTGGTGGGAGACAGCCCATTCAATCTCTAATTGCTAGGAATTTTTCTTCTATCAAGAGTGTCCCTTTGCAACTTCTGTACACTGTTTCCAGTATAGTACTCTGGGGCTAAGAAGAGCAGGACACATCAAAGGTAGCGATCACGTCCCCATTTAAGTCCTTTCCGTAGGTAAATATTCTGAGTCCACATATTTAACTGGAGGAAATAGCCATAATGTTACTGTGTTTGGTATTCTATACATAGGCAACTTAGTGCAATTGTTAAAACAAGGCCCTTTTAAAAAAATAAAGATGTTTTTATTTGTACTCTACAGTTCAAAGACACTGGATTCCTTGCTTTCCCTCTCACCAAGACATTCCCTTTTCCAGACTCTGGGCATTCTCATTGGGAGTTCTCTGTACCTAGAATACTCTCCCACCCCTCAAATCCACCTCTTGGCTTCCCTGAAGTCTCAGCTAAAATTCTAACTTCTACAAGTTTTTCCTGACCATCCTCTCAGTGCTGGTGCTTTTCCTCTGTTGATTATCTCCCATTTATCCTGTGTGTCTCTTGTTCGTACAAAGTTGTTTGCATATTCTACTGTACCACATGGCAAGTTTCCATGAGTCAGTACAACCCATGCCCATTGATTTCAAAACAACTTAACCTCAATACATATACATGTCTGATAGTAGGACCATCACCACATCAAAGGATTATTTCAATCAGTCTCATGGATGTGGGTACTCTTGCCAATGGCATACATCACAAAATGGATAAATCTTTTCTTAACCACATCCTACTATGAATCTACCTAATCTGCTGGAGGCCCTTCTTCTGTGTATTTTAACATTTCATAGACACCACTAAAGCCCTTGGGCTAGTCAGCAAGAAATGATTATTTTCTCTACTACTGGGAACATCCCACTTCCTTTTTCAGATCACACATTGCCTGGATACCTTTTTGTGCTGTTTCCCACCACAGTCCCAGTGTCCCACCATTGTGGTTTCTATTCGATTTCTGTTGTTCAGATTATAGTGCTGCTCCATGATTAGCAGTCACAGAGCACTAATGGGAGAATACTATTAAAGATTTTTGTGTGCAAGGTATATGCACCAACTGTGCAAGTCCTAAGTCAACAGACTGCCCTACCTATATTACACTAAAGCTTAGGAAATAGACCATTACTTATTAGTCTGGGAAGTACTGATCCACTTCGGTTTCTCCTGTGAGGATTTTTAGATCTAACTGTTGAGAGAGAGGAACATAATTTAGGAAGCTCTATAGTATTCTTGAGCTTGATGCAATGAATACAATGCTATCTGCAAATGATAGATTTGGAAAGTTTTAACAACAAGATGGTGGAAGATTTACTCTCTCAAAATTAAAATCAGTAAAGGGGAAAATAATTTTGGGAAAAGTTCAGTATGAGACCCAACTAAGCCAGATCATCTTCAAAGTATCAATAGATAGAGGCACAAGATACAAACCAGAACAGATTTCTGCCAGCATTTTCTCTGCCTATCTATGACAGTGTAAACTACCAACTTTGGAACTTAACCTTAGTACCCAAAGTGCTATTATTACATGAGGGAGTGGAAATGGCATTTATGTTAGAAAAGCAGATATTACACTTGGAAGTGACAACTGTGAAAAGCATTTTGAGATCAATTGAAAGGTGAAAAATCCAAGGGCCTGAAAAAAAAATCAAGACACCAAATAAAGGTGATAAAAGGGACATCAAGAAACCGACTCATTGCCTTTTTCATCCATATAAATGTTTAAGTTTACAAAGATTATAAGTTCTAAATGAACTTTTCAGAAGTCCAAGGAGGATATGTTATGCTATCAGTAATATAACTTGTGAATTGCTTATCTAAAACCAAGTTTAGAAGGTATCTTGAGTCTCAGTGACAATATTTTTAATGAGTAAATTTAAAATATATCCAAAGGTGTATCTGACCTTTTAAAGAAATGAGTGCTCAGTATACACAATCTTCTCATTTTTAGTATAAAATGAGTGGCTAAAAAAGCATTATCAGTGCTAAGGAAAAATGAAGAAAACTAACTTCAGGTCTTATTAGTACTTTATATTTTCAGCAATCAATACCAAAAATACCTATTTTTACATCTTTAAAGCATTAAGGCTCATTGCTTAAAAGTATTCACCTGAAGTTGATTTCAAATATGTCTTAACTACCAAGTAAATATTATTAGTTAGTTCAAAGACCTTCCTGGAAAAGCAAGCAGTGCTAACAGGATTTAGTCTTAATTTTATCATCAGAAAATTCCTGTGGCTGGCCATGCCAAAAAGAAAAAAAAAAAAAACCACCCCTCCATTTTCCCCTCAACCACACCCCGCCCCCTTGCTAATTTTAATACTTGATTAAATTCTACTGTGGTGTAGTTACAGAATCACAAATCCTGGAACTCGGATAAACCATGGAAATCATTTAGTCCAACCATTGTACTTTACAGATAAACTGGGCCTCTGGGGACCCAGAGGGTGAAGTGCTTTCTCCAACAGTCTCCAGCTGTAGTAAAAGTTAGCAGTCATATTCTGAAGGCATGTTTTCAAACTTCCAAATCCAGTGTTCTACTTACCACATTTGCCTTTTTCAGTCTTCAGACAGATATTATTCCCATTTTATAAATGAAGGAACCAAGATTGTAGGTCAGAGACTCCTCAAACTCACACAACTAACTCCTTAAGTCTCCTGCTTCCTAATGCCTAGTCTTTCCACTACTCTGCATCAGTCTTCTCACAATTTATGTAGTGAGATTGTACCACAGGACAAAACGTTTTTGACAGTGTTGTCCTAGTACTTCCAGCAATAAAATTAGATTTATTCTGCATAAATATAAATGTAGTATTTTTATAGGTAGTAACATAACTATTTTTTTGTGTATATGATATTCAAACAGTAACTGAAATAATTGATTTTTGTTGAAAATCAGTTCCTTTGTAAGTTTACACACACATCTTAGTGTAAAAAGCTCAGGGTAGTAATGTTATATATGCTTGTGTTGTGTGTGTATATACACACATATACTTTAACCAGCTAAAGAGCACTAAAGATTTAATATAAAATTGAAAAAAAAATTGACTTTCTGTTTAATCAACATTTAGAAATGAAAACTGAACTTTAAACCAAGTTTGTTAGTTTCCCAAACATACCAATGGAAACAGCTATAACTGTAGTCTAGTCCTAAAAAACTACACACTAGAGGCTGATTTTCTGAAATTTCTATAATGGATTAGTTTTTGGTATGTTTGAGATTTCTGGTTTATTATAGTAAACAACCCTCCTGTTGGCATTCAGTTGGCAAACACTGTTACTAACTCTTCTAAGAAAATATTACCTATTAATGTAGTGGAAGCCTAACAACTCTGAATACTTGATGATTCAGAATGTGGTACTTCCAAAAGTGGTTGTAACGTACTTTGTATTATGAAAGAAAAAAAAACTATAATAAAAAATAAACATTTAACCTATTTTAAATATTTCATTTAACTATATAAGGAAAAGTTCTGAGATAATTATTAGAGCCAATTTTCCAAGGATTGTAATCCAATCTTGTAGGATAAAAGCTTCATTCCCATTCCACAGATGAGGAAAGTGAAGCTGAGAGATTAAATGATTTAATCTATAATTTAAAGGTAGATAACTTAAAAGATCTTTGTCTAAATCCTCTCATTTTAAAAGAAGAGCATATAGAGGTGCAGATTTTCCCAAGCCATTGTTAAGCACTGAACAGATCTACTGACTCCCAGGGCTCTAGACACTAAACTTACCAGGCTCAAAGTCCTCAGTACTGTAATAATCTAATTGTGGGTATTCTGTTGGTAATTCTCTAACTCAAAACTTTTCACCAATATAAATTATCGCCTTTAGTGAGATTCACTGCATTCCAGACATTAACAAAAGAACTGTCAAAAGGGCTAAAATCTCAAATCTATAAATGACTTTTTTTTTGTCTTAAAGTAATGCTTTTCTCATTCTAGTGCACCTAAGTGTAAGAGGGCTTAATTAGCTGCTCTGGGGTTTTTAAATGAAGCTTTTTACTTCTAAATTGACATTTCAAAATATTGTCAAGGTCATCAGGAACTTGTTTAATCAAAAACATTTTACCAACCTAAGCAAACTTTTGTTTTTAGTTCTAATGGTTTTAGAATGTTGACATTAGGTCTTCCTTCTCCTCCCAACTGTCTCAGTCAGAAAAGGCCTAAGAAAGAGAGATCCAATTACCCTTCTTGGTCTTAAAAAGGTACTCTCTCAAGAACCAAAGGAACAACTAACTTCTGATTGTGTGTTGTCAGGAAAAGCGTAGGAATGAAAAGAGGCCTCCTGCCACTCCAGAACTTGTTTTAGAAATAGCTATAGCGAATTTCACTCAAAAGCTCAATAGTCCCCTAAATTAAAAGGGAGGAGGATAAAGAGAAAAACCTCTTTGGTAACAGGCAAGAAATTGATTTTACACTACTTTATTTTCTTTAATATTTTCTTTAATGAGACATTACAGCACACAACTGAGCCTCCAGTGTGTCAGTTAACAGGGGGTATAGTCATATGAAAGAGTGGAAACAAATTTACTAGTAACCCCATTCCCTTCAGCAACTGATGTCTACTTATAAATGAAAAAAAAAATCCTCCCTCAATATATTTTATTAAGCCTTTTGAAGACATCATAACAATTAGATGTGTTATAGAATCTTCAAATTACAAAAATATTTAGTTAGGGCTCTGAAATTTTAAGATTTTCCCCTGTTGAAGATTTAACACACACAACAACCAAAAAAGAATAGCTGATAGAACAACTCACATATTAAGTATGAGAATTAAAGGTTTTATGCAAGATAAATGCAGCTATTTTTCCTATCACTGTGATACAGCTTTAAATGTGGTTCTTTAGCTTCTCATAACGAATTGAATACAAACATAAAAACCTTTTATTAAAAAATTATACAATTAGTAAGGCAACTGAAAGAAAAACTGAAATTCAAAGAGAACGATTTTTAAATGAAAAACGCTTCACTAAACATTGAAAAAACAAATGCGCAGAATACTTCCTTTTAACTGAAATTAACCAGAATAACACCCAGCACATGAATAAAGGCAGAATTCTATGCATTCTGGTAAATCAATATTAAGATACCATATAACCAATAGTCAATGTAACATTTAGGGAATGGAAAAGGGTACTAAGATTTTCTTTTGGTCAGGTGAACAATAAGAGTTTTCTTATGAATATCTCCATCAGATCATCAGTTCTTTCCTTTAAAACCTCATTTTAAACAATAATAATACACACAATGTAGATGATGCAGAGCTGTAGGAAGAATGTGCAATGACAGTTAAAGAAGGATAGAATCTGGTGTCCATAAAATCTGACTACTAGTATGTGCTACTGCTCCCTAAGTTTATATTTGAATACTGTTCTTCCTATTACATTTTTTAAAAAAATTAAATCAGTTAAATTGGACACTATTAACAAATTTACTCTCACAGTTCTGATGAGAATAAATTGTTAAGAATCAATTTCTAAACAGTCTCTCTTCACCTGGCAGGACTTTATTTGAATTCTCTTTTCCACAAATACTTTTAACATTATAAACAAGTCTATGGGTGTAAAACTGCTCACAAAACTGTTCTTAAACCCTTAATCCAAATCCAACATATATGGCCTTTAAGAGTTTAAAAATGAAACCAAAATACACTCTTAAAGGCAATGACACCATATGGATACTTAAGTATGCCACTTCATTCTTCCTGGTAACGTCATTTACAAGCCACAAAACTGGCCCGTTTAAACTAATTCATTTTCCAATTATTTTGGCAAATATATAAAATAATCCTTTTAGAAGTGTAACCTTCAATTTAAAACCATCTAGAATAATTTTGAAAAAGACTTACATATTATAGGCTCAAGACAGACCAGTTTATAGTTATAAATTTTTCAAGCTTAATCTTACATAAAATGGTTAAATGATTTTTCACCTCTTTTGTTATGGCAGATACATACTTATTTTTCACAAGGAAAACTCGGTTCCTTCAATCATTTACCAAATACTTGTAAGCTGTTCTTTAACCAATAATTTAATTTATATCCAATTCAGAGTCAACAAGAAAAGGATTATTTTGTCAAATTTGCAATTCCTTTCTCAGAACCAATCCCAAGTTGTTTTCAGTACTGGCACACCCAATACAGGCACAACTGAAGAAGGGGGAATGGCACATAATTTTTAAGAGGCTTTACTAAACGAACCTACAAATTAAAATCTAAAGTTTATAATGACAGCAGTTAATCAATGCTTCTTTTGTTTCATTAGCCGGCTACCTAAAATAATATGATAGGAATACATGTATTGAATGAGTCTGCTTTAGTCTGAATAACCAACAAACTCGATGGGAAAGGGGGCAGAGACAAAGCATTTGCAATTCTAGCTGATGTCTTCATTAGATTTTAAGGCAGATGCGTAAAGGTGGAACAGAACTTCTACAAGCACTTGTCCTGTGATGTTGTAAAATCAAAGTACTACTTTATTAAATGAGTTATTTTACACAATATGAACATCAATATAATTACAATTGTAAAAAAATTTTTATAACAAGGATGGACTGATTTTCAGGATTTCCAAATCAGGGCCCAACTGTACATTTACACAGAATTGTCTTTGCATGAAGCCCAAAAGGGAACAGCATAAAAATGAGTGTTTCTGTAGCCCCCTTATTTTTGCTGATCAACAGTTTGTTAGAAAAGCAGCTGCAGGTTTATTACCTAAGGTCTGAGATAGTAGAAGAGTCAATAGGTGCCATGAATTCACCTACAAAAACATAAGAATAGCTTTCAGTGAATGCAACTCTTACACAACACTACTCTTACACATTGCTTATATTGCCCAAGAAAGAAACACACCAGACATTTGACAAAGAATTTCAGTTTTATAGAAAAGCAGTCTCTAGATTCAGTTGGTCTTTATAGCTAATTGGATTTTTACTACCCCAACAACAGTTCTCTGATCAGTTCACTAAGAGACAGTTTAAAGGAGTGTGTGTGTGTGATTGGGGGGGGGGGATCCAAACAAACCATCACGAGTGAAAATTGACTGTTTTCCAGCAATTACAATTCATGATGAATTTTTTCCTATAATACTGGAACACAGCAGGTGCACCAAGTAAAATACCTGTATAATCCTGCTCACCTACATTAGCTTGCATCATTTCTGGGAGCAAAGTGTCTCAAAATACACTTGTATTAACTATTCTCTTCAAATTGATTTATCTTTTCCATTCCAGGAGGACCAGGGCTGGCCAGTTTCCCCTTTATTTTATTTATTTTTGGCAGTGGCAATAGTAGTACAAGTTAAAACAAACTTGGTGTTCTGAAGACTTGGTATGAAGTATTGCAAAATGGTCTTCTAGTACAATTATTAAATTCTTAAGACAGGGAAGCAATTATCAAGTCTCAGTCAGAAGACAAATTAATCTCACAATTTTAGGAGATACTTATGTCGTCTTGGACAACCCTAACATTAAAACAAACAAACAAACAAAAAAATCAATGACCTGCAAACAACTTTATGCCTGAACATCAGCCAATTCTGGAGGAAGTGGAGTCTTAGGATGTTTGCTCTCAAAGTGCTGTTTGAAGGTCTTGGGGTCCGGCATTTGTGTCTGAGTGACAGAAAGAAGAGGCAAAGGATAAAAAGAGAAGAGAGAAAAAGTTAGTTATCATGAAGAAAAACTGAAACACTAACAGTCAAAGAGGCAACATCATGGATTCACTAAATTTATATTAAGACTAGATTAGAATACGCTCACTTCCACACAATGATTCTAATTCAACTTCAAAATTTTTCTTTGTACAAAAAGATTCCCACCATGTAATAGTCAATTAAATTTGACTATTATTACTCTTTATTTCAATCTTATTAACAGTGCTATGTCTTAGCAAGGGCAAGATATTTTATCTACTCTAATGATTCCATTTTAGAAACAGTCTTTCATTTGTTATTCTAGTATAACCACCATTTCCAGTAGGACTTTCAACTAAGCTATAATATGCTCATACCATATTATCCCCACTAGTGGCCAGCCTACAGCCTTCCTTGTACAAAGTAGGAAGTACTTTGTCTTGCTTTCTCATAAATTTTCAAAGTTCCTATTTTCCAGATATTAAAGCAGAAAGAGACTTAGACCTGGTACTTACAAACATATCCCTCATTATCTTTAAACCAATTTATACATATTAACATTCTATCTAATTATGCTGATATACCCTTACTATGTAACAATTATGAACAAACTCATAAAGAAGTAAATGTTTACATTTTAAAGTAACTCTTAGATTCACTTGATTATTTTATATTCAGCTCCTAAACTAGCAACATAGCACACAATTTCCTTGCAAGGTGTCAACTGAGGTGCCCAGAAGAAACCACTTTAACATGAAAGCTCTATGTATAAAAAATATTTTGAAAGCAATATGAAAATTGATTAGAGGGAAGAGAGCAGAGGTAGGAGAAGCAGGTCTGGACAAATGATAATGAGGGATCAGGATAGTGTAATCATGGATACCATAACTTTACACTAATAAGTATTTATCTAAATCCAAGTAATAGAAGAACTATTCACAGAAATGCTGGGCCTTCAAGCCCCCTCTTACCCTACAGACAGTGCAGGTATATATCAAGGCAGCCTTAGCAGCAGCCTTCTGATCATGTCCTTGTTTCTTTTTCTGTCCAGCTTGTTTTTTGGCATTTTTCTGCTGAGACTGAATCTTCTGCTGTCCACGAGCCATATCTATAAACAAACAAAAAGTTATTAATATATAAGTACCAGTGATTAATTTGTTAAGAAGCAATGCCAAAGATACATCATCAGTAGGACATGTATAACGAAATGCAAGCTTAATATGATGTCTTCTCCCCTCTTTTAGTATCTGAAATTAAAGTGGTTAAGTATGACATGAAAAATCTGAGCTAAAATTTTTTGCAATGAAAAATTTCTCTTCAATTTTGTTTCCCCCTCACTTAGTAAATGTGAGGCTAGAGTCTTACAATTTAGGAGAAACAAGATTTGTCACCTAATGCCTTAAAATAACAAGGACATCAGAGCAGCAGGTGGGAATTATTCTTGTCTTCAAAGAACACTTAGGTTTCATAGTACTACATGCTAAACACCGTTGAAAAAGTAGTCTTTCTAGTGCTGCCTCAATTTATAATATTCAAGACTTCATGAAATTTCTATTTCAAAAGACAGGCCAGGTGAAAGAGTTAAACTCAACTCATCCATTCTCTGTGCTTCACCATAATCAAAGGAACCCTTTGGAATCACCTGCCATGGCTACATAATGACACAGTGGTGGAAAAGCGCTGCATTTGGACCCAGAAACCTCGGGTCTGAATTCAAATTCTGTCACTGACTAGTTGCTTGATCCTGACTAGTAAGTTATTTCACCTTTCTTTGTTTCCTCATCTATAAAAGATCTGGTCTCAGACACTTACTACCAGCATGACCCTAGAGACAAGTGGATTAAACCAGTTTGCCTCAGTTTCCTCATTTTATAAAATGAACTAGAGAAGGGAATGGCAAACCATCCCAGTATCCTGATCCCAAATGGGGCCCCAAAGAGTTGAACATGATTGAAATGACTGAACAAAATTACTGTTTTATTATTATCACACCACAAATACTGGTGATCCAAAGCATTCAATCATACTAAATATAGCTACCCTTCTCTAAGAAAAAAAAAATCACTATTTTTAAACTCAAGAGATAATCTTGCTTCAGACACTCAGGTGTTAAGACAAGTCATTTAAAACATGCTGTAAGAGATAATATATGTAAAGCGCTTTCTAAACCTTACAAAAAAAAGTTCTAAAGAAGTGTGTATGTCAAGTTTTTAATCAACCTGACCTATCATTTTATTGGTATAGAGAACTCCTGATACCAATGCTAGTTGGTACCTTCCCATGTAACTTATGGCTTTACAGGGTTACCTAGAAACAGATCCTGGCCAGCAACATACTGATTAAGAAAATCCCAAATGAGCATTATTTGTATTGCTGTGTATTTTAATTTATTTTGTTAAATATTTCCCAATTACATTTTAATCTGATCAGGACATACTCAGGAGTTCTTCAGGCAGCTTGCAGCCCTAGAACACTGAGAAAATAAGTGATTTGCCCAGGGTCACTGCTAGTTCCAGAGACTAGATTTGAACCTAGGATCTCCCTTCCTGGTTTCTATGCCAGCTCTCTCTATTGCTGCCTCCAGCCTTTTTCTCATTTCATAAAGTGCCTAGACTAAATAAGCTTTTTTTAAAAGATCTGTATTAAAGTAGACCATAAGTATAGTTCTAAATTCATCTTCATATATTATGCTAAAATATAAGTTTAAACCTCTCATATTACATACATATATACATATACATATATACACACATATAGATGAATGCATATCCAACCAGCCCTGAACAAATCCTACTTAAACAATGTTACCAGATAAAATTCTTCTTATACTTCATGTCTCTGATGCATGTGATTTTTTCTTAAAGTAGATACCATGTCAAAAGAATTAACAGCCAAAGCAAAAACCTGAAGTATTTTTTAGACAATATGCTTTTAGCATTAGAGTTAAGTTGAAAATCTAAAGCCAAATAGGTTTTCCTCAATGTTTACCCTTTGTACCAAGTTTACATATCTGTAACAGACCTTAGAAATATTTAATACACTAACCTAATCTTGACTGATTCACTACCACCTTCCCTTTCATAGAAAATGTTTCAAATGTAATTTGGTAATATGTAAAGACTTTAAAAGCTGAGTGTCAGTATGGACCCTCTCCTCCAACCACGTGTTTTTTGCAATCTAGGATTTATGAGGTACTTAAAAGTGTGTTCTATTTAAAAATTTAATGCTACAAAAATCACCATTTCTACTAAATGAAAGTTGTCTTGACCACTGTGCATCAATGGAAAGGTAGTTTCCAGTTATGTCAGACTCATTAAAATGTTTCTTATAATCAGAATGCTATTAATTCTTATGTGCTCCAGTAACTTAAATGTACTTCTTTAGTTTACCTTGATTTAATCTTTAAACCTTGAAGATATTTAACCTTTACATTGTGGCACAGCACTCCAAAGTTTCTCATCCTAAAATGGCAGGCCACTAACAGAATTCCATAAGTCTCCTAAGATGAAAGAAATCTCTATTTAAGCTGTTAGGATGGTACCTTTACGTTCAAAGGCCTAATACACTGGTTAATTACTTTTGTACAATGGTACAAAGTAATATCACTAGTTTGTGGAACAATGTCCCAGTTTTATAAGGTAGGGAGGCTTTCTCACTTCACTAAAAAATTATATATTATTACATAACAGGTTTAATACAAGCATTCTCATGGCCTCCCCTCAGACCAAAAGAAAAGCCACCGTACTCCTCTTCTCACATAGTTAAAGAGGCAGGTTTTGGGTAGATAAAAGGCAAAATTAAACAGAGTCAAAACCTGAGGTGGAGAGGGAGGAGAGAAGTTTCTTAAGTTCTGACATTACGTAACAGTGATTTCCTTTTTTAAAGCAGAATAGCAAGCTGACATCTATTTCTTGATAGTTAGACTTTGGCCAGACTTGAGAGTTAACAAAGTTTTCTACTAATTCAAAACTATAAAGATCCCCCTTTCTCAGATATCATGAAATAATGGTAACATAATGTAATGGAAGGCAACAAGTAATTTACAAATGCCCGACCTTCAGAGTTCCACCAAACTCTTCCATTTTATGTGGTTTTTTTTTTGGTAGGGGCTGCAAAATGGGGGGAGGGAGGAAGCAGGAGGAATGGGTTTTCTTAGAAGATGGCCTAAGTTCCAAGAGTCTAAAGTAGAAAGAAAAGAAGGGGGGGGCACTAGAGAATCCGTCCAAAATCAAAACAAATGAGAAAGAGAGGACTGGTACTTTTGGATAGAGGAAGTGCCTTCTCCCCACACCATCTGGACACCCCTAAAAAAAAGCCCTGCAAGACCAGGAGGCAGCACGAGATCAGACCCATTCCGACACGAGCTTTTGACTCCATCTTTTCGGAGGGGGGTGTTGTGGGGGGCTTCTCTTAGCTTCCCATTTCACAAGCGGACCCCATCAGCCACCTCCCCTACGAGTACCACGCGTGGGGCAGCTAAGAGACGGCCCCGTCCCGTGCGCCTCCCCCCCCCGCCCCAGCTTTGCTCTGTTCCGCCTCCCAAACTAACCCCGAGCAAAGGCCACGCTCCCCGAAACCTGCGCCCTTCGGTCCCAAGCCTTCCCGCAGCTGCTGGTCCGCCCCCCACCCCCACCCCTGGCCCCGGCCCCGGCCGCCGGGGCGGGCTGCGGCAGGAGGGAAGGACGCCCCGGCCCCGGCCCCGGCCTTATTGCTCTGTGCTCCCCTTCCCGGCCCCTTCTTTCCCGCCGCCGCGGTGCCCGGAGCCGCTTACCGGGGCTGGGACAGTCCGGCGTCTGAGGCGCCGCGCGGGGCGAGGGTACTGGGGGACGGGGGAGGGAGGGAGGGAGGGAGGGAGAGGGAGGGAGGAGGGACTGAGTGAGAGAGAGCGCTCCCCGCACGGCCTCCTCCTCCTCCTCCGCCGCCGCCGCCGCCGGCACCCACCCGCCCGCCCGGGAGAGGAGAGAGGCAGCGCACACCAGTCCGCGCCTCACGCCCGCCGCGCGCACGCGCCCGCCCGCCTCAATCGGAAGAGCGAGACCCCACGGCGCCGCGTGCACACGCGCGCGAGGACGCCCGCCCACGCTTGCCGGCTGCTGCTGCGGCGGCGGCGGCTGCTCTCCCGGTTTACCCAGCGCCAGGCGCGCACCCAACTCTCTTCCCCCGAACCTCCCCCTCCCCCCCCCGTTCTCCCTCTCTCCTTTCGGCTCCGCCCTCCAGGCCCCTCCCCTACTTCCCTCCCTCTCCGCTAGCACACCGACTCTTTTCCGGTCGGCACGGACCAATGGTTGCGCATCCCTATTACATAACGGGGGGAGGGGGCGAGCGGAAACCTGGGCTAGCGAAAGCGACCTTTTTAGAGGTGCTGGAGTGGATGTCGCCTTCAGTCTGTGCTTTCGAGTGTCCCTTCCCCTGAAATACCCCCAGAGGGCGGGGAACGAATTTAATGGGGGAACTAACTGCCCGCCGTCTGGCCCAGCCTGGGTGTTTGTTTCACCGAGTCACTCTCCTTAGGCGCCCCCACCCCGGCCCCGGCCCCGGCCGGGTCCTGCCAGAGCCGCGCAGCCGCAGTGGCATCCGCATCCTTCGCCGCGGCCTGCCCTGGCCCGCCCCCACCCCCTCCATTTCCCTCCTCTTTCCTGGCCCGCTCACCTTCCGGCAGCTCTGGGTACGCTCCTGTCTCTGAGGCCTCTGGCTAACAGCTACCTAAGGGAGACGGGGTGAGGGGGGCTGGTGGCTGCTAAGCCTGCTTGGGAGCGGGGAGATTCTCAGCCTGTGGGGCGGTCCCGAGGAGGGGAGTCTTGCGTGGAGGTTGAGGCTGGTGGGTGGCCGGGCATGAGGGGAGGCCCGCTCCTCGGGCTCAGTTACCAGTCCGGGACCAGACTGAAGGGAGCCCTGGCCCGGGGGGACCCCTAAGAGGGACCCGGCGGCCTTTGTTCTCTCACAGGCCTCGGCTTACCTCACCCCCCCCCCCGCCGCCGCCGCCGCCACCCCAAATCACGGAGCCCGAGCCCAGCCCTTCCGCCCCGTGAGCAAGGATGGCGGGCGTGGGGGTGGGGGGGGAAGGTCTTGTAGTTAAAGTTAAGGGTACTGGGAAAACCTCGCTCACGCCGGAAAGAAAGAAAGACAGACAGAGGGGAAAAATGAAGTCTAAGCCTTTGCTAACCTTTGTGCTGAAGAATTGGGTTTTAACGGGCCTCGTTTAGCCCCGCCAACAGCTAACTCAGTTTATCTGTGCTAGTTGGGGGAGAGTCTGTTTGTAGGAGGGTCTTGCTTGGTAACTTAATTCACAAATAGCTTTTACTTGCTAGTTTAATTCCAGCCTCGACCAGCCCTTTATTAGAACTACAGCTAAGTGTGCAAGATGGAAGTTGAACATTTCTGCCTCTGATTATCATCCACCCAACCCTCCTACCCCTTACCACCGCTGCCCACACCAATTTATTTACAGGCTTATGAGTTTCACATTACTCCTCTTTAAGCATTCTCCTTCACAGCCAAACTGGTTTATTTGCTGTTCTTTATACACTGTATTCCACCTCCTCTCTCTGTTTTTGCACAGACATAATGTTTTCACTTCTCAATCCATCTCCATAAGTTTTGAACACCTTGGGAACAGGGACTATTTTTTAGTTTGCTTGTATCCCCAGTGCTTAGTACAGTGCCTCATAGAAGATGCTTAATAATAAATGCTAAAAAATATAATAAATGATGCCATCGAATCCCTGCCTCCCTTTAAAGCTCTCAGCTCAAAGGCCACTTCTTACTTAAAGCCTTTTACTTGAAGCCACTGCTAGTAACCTATTCCCCACCACCTCCCACCTATTCAATTTTAATGTCTATATATTTTGTATTTACTTATATAGTGTTCGTGTTGTCCCTCCCAGAATGTTAGCTGAAGGAAGGGTTTTTTTGTTTTCCTGTTTTGGTCTTTTGTCTCCCCAGACCATAGCACAGTATCTGGCACATAATAAACCTTAATAAATTTGCTTGTTGATTTGGTTTGTGATTTGGAGTAATAAAACTGGTTAAATTCATCTGGGAAGGATTCTAGGATACTGGCATATGTGATGAGACATCTTTACAAAATATCTGATAAACTGCTAAAACATCTATTTAGCATCCCCATGAAATTTCATGTAAGAATTTACAGTCGAGTTACTCTTTTGAACAATTTTGT
>NW_020948739.1:7396137-7397866 GCF_900497805.2 Vombatus ursinus
GTTCCCATGGGCCCTGTGGGAACAGTATTGTCTCAGGTCTTGGGGGTCGTGATTACTCTATGGGGTACAGAACCAGAGTTCTGTGATGGGTACAGGAGTACAGTACCTGGCAGTTACAAGGAACAGGAATTGTGAGCATGTCAGAGACATGATGGATGTTGGTTCTCAGGTCCCTGGGAAATAGGGGGAGCTAAATCCCTCAGTGAACAGCACCTGGTGCTGGTCCCACTTTGTCAGAGGGTGATATCATCCAGAGTGCAAAGCATTATTGTTGTGCCAAGCTTAGGCACAGCCTGCTTGCTAGGCCGTAGTTCTAGAAAACGGGGTATCTCCAAAGTATTTTGACATGCGCAAAGTGAAAAAAGGAACCAATATAGTTGGGCAGTCTTAGTAATATGAGATTGAAAAGGAGACATTAGCTGGGAAAAATACTTGGCTAACATTTAGTTAATCTACATTAAGTTTTTAACTGCCTAAAAGAAACTGAGGACACTCGCTCCTCTCCATTTTCTTTAGGTAGGTAGCTCAACCCTCATGATGAAGCAGCTTTCTAATGACGTCCCATGGAAGAATCTGTTATCTTGGCTTTGTTTCAGGATCGCATACTGTATTCCTAACCATAGTCAATTATCTCACAAATACTTGTTTCAAAAGACAGAGAGAATCTAATGTCCAATGTCCAATTATCCATCAATCAGGGAAAATCTACTGATATTGCTAGATAAGCAGTTCAAAGCATATGGCCTATATCAATAGCATAAGGCTCAAATGACTTTAATGTACGCAAAGTGCTTTGTCAACTTTAAAGTACTATATAAATAATGCTTATTGTATGTCAGGTTGTTGAATTATTGAAACTAAATTCCAGATTTTAGAGTGATACCAGTAAATTATAAATGTTTATCTTTTGTGTTTGTTAATGATATTTCAAGAGCTAAATTGTTTTTTAAAAGACTCACATGTGAACATGTAATCTTTTTTACACTAGATACATTTAAGGACTGTCCTTTGGCTTCAAAGGATATTCCCTGAATTCACCCTGAATTCTGTTTGTACCTCTCTTTGCCTCTTAGACTTTAACACCTTATATGTAAAATGAGGCATTAGATAGTCTCAAAGGTACCTTTCAACTCTATACCTGTGATGTTATAAATTTTATTATTATTATTGTTATTATTATCAGCTTCCTATACAAAGAAAAATAACTCATTCTCCTTTTAGGCATGAAAATTATTTTCTACTGATTTGAGTTTATTGTAGAAGGGTGATATATATGTTATCTAATTCCCTTCCCTCCAATATTACATTACATTACAGCTTTCCAAAGGATAAGTATTTTTTTTTTTTTGGTTTAACCTTGAATTTATGAAAATGTTTTCATTAGTATGTTTTAACTCATAGTATAGTTAATTCATCAATAAGCCCAGTACCTTTGGAATAGCAAGGTTTCCAGCCCAGTACCCAAAGACATCATACTGGGAAACAACTCTTGCTTGAAGATATCCAAGGGTGGGTGGGTGGGTAAGCCAAGACCTCCTAAGGCAGCTTATTCCACTTTTGGGTAGCTCTAATTGTTAGATTTTCCTGACTTCAAGCCTAAATTTTGTCTTTTTGAAACTTCCACCCATTGCTCCTGGTCCTGCCCTCTGGGGCCAAACAGAGTAAGTCTAATCCTTTTTCTATCTATCTATCTATCTATCTATCTATCTATCTATCTATCTATCTATCT
>NW_020948739.1:7397876-7452940 GCF_900497805.2 Vombatus ursinus
TCTATCTATCTATCTATCTATCTATCTATCTATCTATCTATCTATCTGTCTATCTGCAAGCATTTAAGACTTTCCTCATGATAGCATTTCAAATACTTTAATACAACTACAGTGTTGCTTCTGAGACTTCTCCAAGCTAGATAGCACAGTTTCTTCAAATGATCTTCATATTGAAGGACTCAATGTCTTCCTTGCCCTCCTCTGGACATCCTCCAACTTATCAATGTCCTTCCTAAGCTATGGCACTCAGAACTTGAAAACAGTATTCCAGATTCATGTCACCTCCTTATTCCTAAGCAAAATGCCTCTCAGTGAAGCCCCAGGCTGGATTAACTCTTTTTTGCAGGCCCTTCCAGGCATAATTCTATGGTCCTTCCAACTTTGAGCTGATTCCATGATGATTATTTCTTTTGTTCCTATTGAACTTAAGAATTAGTTTCCATCCTTTAAACCTTTTCCTTAATTCTTCTAGGTGATGTAGGAAAGACAGCAATAAGATGAATATCTAAATACCAAAGAGATTTATCTTTTTAAATTGATATTTAAAGTATTGGTAAAGGAAGACTGGCTTGGGTCAAGTCAACAAGCACTTATTAAGCACCTACTGTGTGCTAGGCAATGGACTAAGTGCTGGGGGGGGATGCATACATTAAGAAAGTCCCTATTCTCAAGGAGCTCACAATCTAATATTAAACAATATAAGCAAGAAATAATTCATTTAGGTCACATGTCAAAATTCATCCAACATGGTCATTATGATGCTTGTTTAAGCATACCTGGAATAGTTAAATTCAGAGTATGGATATGTGTCAACCTTCATGTGCAATAAAGATGCTACTGACCTAGTCTCAGTAGGGTGTATGCTTTTAGTTATTTTCCCAGTAGTGGTAATGGATTTGACATTCTTTTACATCTTATCCTTCATATAACTGGAATAAGTGCATTGTCTCACGATGAATAGAGCAGAGCTGATAGATTCACACAGGGATTATACTCAAGACCAATTAATACCATACTCTAACCAGCAGATTTATATGGCTTCAAGTCATAGGATCATAAATTAAGAAAATGAAAGGATTTTGGAAGATATCTAATCCACACCTCTTATTTTACAGATGAAGAAACTGAGACCTAGAGAGCTTTAATGATTTGCCTAAGGTTATACAGATAATATGCAGAAGAGTCAGGATTCGAATCCAGATCCTCTCACTCTAAACCCTGCACAACTGCATAGAACTGTCTCATATGATCATAAGAATTGGTTCAAGGATCTAAAATTTTTGTTCTGTCTCTATAGTCTGGACAAGTTACATTACCTCTACTCCATCAGTTTAATGGTGATAATGATATTTCCATATTTATTTAAGCCCAGTATTACATTAGGCACTGAAACTAGATAAGTAATTTTTCATTGTAAGTAATTTACAGTGTTTTAAAAAATATGTTGTTTTTTTAAGCAAAAAATATTATGCAACATAAAGAAAATAATCATTATTGACTATAAAACCCTAATGTAACTGTCTTAGAAAAGGGTTTATTTTAAGGCCCTTTATGTTTCTTGTACTTTTCAGAAGGGGATGGTATCATTTTAAGGGGGAGAGACAGACAAACAGACAATCTGGGTCATGCATAAGGTTTTTGGAAAATAAGCCTAACTATATTGTATGGATAGAACATTTTTATTCCTGATTTTTCTTAAAATCCTATGATAAATAAAAATGTGGCAAGGACAATTAAAATTCCTGAAAGAGCCCTTTGATTTTCAACTGTAATATTTCATCACTATAATTTTACTTTTATAATTTTAAAAGACTATGCTTGTTTAAACTGGCACAGCACTTCTCTTCATAGTATGATTCCTTGGTCTGAATTATGATTGGGGAAGAGGCATAGCTAAACAATTCAGTTCATAAATATGTATTAAAACATGAATGAAGTTGCCAACTATTCCAGATTTAGCATGTTCAGAACACTAGAGATACAGCTGAATAAGCTTTTTTTTTTTTTTTTTAAAGGGCGTGAGCCAGTTACATCAATATGTCTGATTGCAGTCTAGCTATAAAAGTGATGGGTCTGGATGAACTTGCTCAACTAGTACAATGGATGGTAATGCAACACCCAGAAATTATGGGGAAGGTTGTCATGCTTTATTCTTGTAGAATGATGCTTCTGAGAAAGCATTCATATATGACTTCTAAAAAATCACTTAGGAATTTACATTTCACAAGTGATCACACAATAGGCTGTGAAAATTTGGTGAAGAAGCAGTAGATTTAAATGCCAGCACAGTTAGATTTGAGATTTGCTGGCTGCTGTCTTGCATCTCAGGCTATATTTGGATCCTTTGCATTTTACTAAACTTACACATGCCTTCCTACACTGCTGCACTGTCTAGCAGAGAGAATCTTATGAATTTGCTAGCAGCAGCATGCAGTATGCATCAGCACTGACAACACAATGGCTCCTTCTGAAACATGACACAGGATTGCACTCGATGAGTATTATTCTTGTTTGACCTTTAAATAAAATCAATCTATTTTATTTTCCATTCACCTTCTGTTCTCAGCCCAACCCTGCATAAAGTAGACAACTGAAATTTTCTCAAATTATTGCTGCTTGTGTAGGAAAGAATGTGGGCTTAGTAGGATTGTCCTTTTTGATCATTAAGCATGCTTAAAGCAGAATCTCTTGGGGAGCTGATAGCGAATAAATCAAGATTCCCCTGAAATGACTAGGCAACACTGATTTTCTGTATAACACATATAGAGATTATTATAAAAGTAGCCTAAATGTATTGTGTTCATCTACCTTTTTTCCTTCCCTTCTGTTATCCCTTTCCCTTAATTATTGAATGTTTTCCCCTCCCCCCCTTTTCCATTGACAGCAGCAGGATCGTTCTGAAATCTTGATCATAGTACTTGAGGTAATGAATAACCCTATTTATTGAAAGTAAAAATACTTGAACTGAGCTGTTAATATTAGTAAGCTGCTCAGATCAAGCCTTCAGAGACTGAGTTGAGGGGAGGATGAGGCAAGAGGAGAGGGGGAATAGTCAGGAGCCACTTTTCCTTTTGTTGGCAGCATCGGGATGCTTCTAAAGTCTTGCTGAGAGCAGTTGAAGTGGTAGGAGTAACCTGGCTTGGTAAAGAGTTCTTGAAGAAGTGTTTTGTTGTTGTTCAGTCTTATCTGACTCTTGGTGACTCCATTTGAGGTTTTCTTGCCAAAGATATTAGAATGGTTTGCCATTTCCTTCTCCACCTCATTTTGCAGATGAGAAAACTGAGGCAAACAGGATTAAGTGACTTGCCCAAGGTCACATAGCTAGTAAATGTCTGAGGCCACATTTGAACTTATAAAGATGAGTCTTCCTGACTCCAGGTCCATCTCTCTATCCACTGTGCCACCTAACTGCTCCAAAAGTGTTAATTGTAGTTAACTTCCATAATTAAACTCCAAAGCCTAGACTTTGGATCAAATAGGAGGGAAAGAGGAGAGGAGCCACAGGAATTATACTCCTGTGTAGTAAGTAGTAGGTAGAGTGTTAGATGGAGTCAGACCAGGGTTGAATCCTGCCTTACTAGTTGAGTGACTCTGGATAAATAACAATATTCAGACTCAATTTCCTCATCTGTAAAATGAAAATGATAATGATTGCCTCCCTCATGGAGTTATTATTTGGACCACATCTTATAAGAAGTGCTTTGTAAATCTTAAAGTGCCACAAAATGTGAGTTATGATCGTCACATAAGTAAATAAGCATCCTTAAAGAAAAGGTAGTGTTTAAATTTGGTAAAGAGATAGATGTTTAATTCTGTGTGTGATATGGCGTATTGTTAGAATTAAATAAATCTTTGTTATTAATACAATTAATAAAAAATAAAACATTGCTCACTTTATTTAAATTAACAATACATTAATGTTTGTTACCTGTCCTATGATTCATTTTCTCTGCCACCTGGTGGGCTTTATTTAAAACTGCAGTAGTAACCTCCATTTGCCTGAACTTGTCATAATGATGTTTGAATTTCATGATTTCCCTCATTTGGTTTTTTCCTCCTTGCTAAATTGCTAGTTATTCTGACAAGTGGGTCACTCTTAGGTGGCATTTCTATGATTTTCTCATATATAAATATATATGTATATATACAAACATATATGTATATATATTTGTCATATATCAATTTATTTATTTTTTGCTTTTTCGGTCAGGCAATCAGGGTTAAGTGACTTGCCCAGGGTCAGACAGCTAGTAAGTGTCAGGTGTCTGAGGCTGGATTTGAACTCAGGTCCTCCTGAATCCAGGGCTGGTGCTCTATCCACTGTGCCACCTACCTGCCCCTGTGTCATATATAAATTTAATCAGTTAATTAGTTCAATATTGTTTTTGAAGAAGTGGCTACCAAAGGTATTCAATTATTGATTTGTTACACTGATTTTCAAAAAGTTAGTTGAAGATATTTGGAATAAGAATAACTTTTTTTCCTTGGGGAGTGGGGAATGAAGGATGTCTAGACTTATAATTTATTTCATCATTGTAGTGAACTCTATTGTTGCAGATCAGCCATTGTTTTGCCAAGCATAGTCTTTGAGAGTTGCCTGGGACACTGAGAGGTTAAGTTAACGATCCAGAGTCATACAGCCAGTATGTCAGAATTAGGATTTGGTACCATATTTTCCTACTCTAGAGATGAGCTCTCAATCCACAATACCACTATACTATCCTATCTGCCTCTCTTTCTCTTGTATAAACCTTATTATGCAAATATCATGAGGCAACTGGAATTCTTTCATGTCTAAACAAGCTAGGTTTTCCAGCTATTTCTTTTTGTAAGGCAGCCCCCAATTTTTAAAAACTGCAATATATTCCTGAACCTACCTACATCACCTTTAATAAATCACTATCTCCTTAGGCCTCAGTTTCCTCATCTGTAAAATCTAGTCCAAACTAGAGAATCTTTAAGATTCCTTCCAACTTCTAATCTTCTGACCTCTCTGTGAACCTAGTAACTCTTGTCACTTAGATGAATGGAGTATTTTGGTGAGGAGGCCCTTTTGATCCTGAGCTTTCAAGTTAGGGGCAGAGAAACTCATTACAAAGAGTTGAGGGACCCCTGACTTAACTTGGTTCCCAGTTCAAAGAGTTCCTCCTCTGTCAAAGCCAACACCCTTTAACAGAGGGAACTAGTAAAGCTAAGCTTCCTCTGCTCTGCATAGAACTCTACAATTCTCCAGTACTTACACCATGAATGAAGATTTTCTTTAACACCATCATCTCCTTTAAAGGAGCTTCTCTCTAGAGGATTGGTTACTAAAAGTATCACTTTATACATTTTATTTATGGATTTCATTAGATAGAACAAAACAACGAAATATAGGAAAATCATGTACATACTACGTAGAGATGCGTTGATGCTTCACTTGTTGTTGCTGTTTTTGAGTCATAGCAGTCACATCTGACTCTTCATGACCCCATTTGGGGTTTTCTTGGCAAAAATATTAGAGTGATTTGCCATTTCCTTCTCTAGCTCATTTGACACATGAGGAAACTGAGACAAATAGGGTTAAGTGCCTGGGTTCACACAGCTACTGAAGTGTCTGAGGCCAGATTTGAACTCAGGAAGATGAGGCACTCTATTCATTGCACCACAAAGCCACCCTAATGCTTTGGTACCATGCTATTTAGTACCATAGACTTGGGGCTGGAAGGAACTGTAAGGCCATCTACTAACTAACCTGATTGTTTTACAGGGGAAAATCCTGAACTCAGAGAGATCATCTGACTTGCTCTGGGTCACACAGGTAGCAAATGACAGGGCCATGATTTGGACATGAGCCTTTGATTCCATATCCCATGCTCTTTCTGTTATACTGTATTCTACTGCTCCTGGGAGAGAGGCTTTTGGCAATCTCAGTCTTCCATTAACAAGTGGGAAAAGCCCCCAGAATATCAGAAAGAGCTCTTGTAAAGTCCTATACTTAACTTTGGTGGAAGGAGTACCAAACAGATAAAATCACATATCCTTAGCATATTGAAGTATGAGAATATTATAGAGTGATGTCTTGAATAGAGATAAATCCCTTTTCTCATAAAACTGAGGCTTTACCTTTGCTATGCTGAAACTTTTTAATTTTAACCACTTTAGATGAGAATCTTCTTAAAAAGGTATCATACACTTTGCTGGCTGATGGATGATAATTTAACTCTCTTTTTGTGACTGCAGGATCATTGTTATGAATGTCAATAATCCTGCTCTGCAATGCTGAAGTAGAGCAATGCCTTCATTAGCTATGGAAGTATGGGGGTGGGGGGGGCTCTCTTTTATAGCCACTGAACTCTATCAGGCTGTTGTGTTTTTTGTCTTGGGGCTTTTGCTGTCTCAGGGATGTCCTAGGGATGGCTACTGAGGTATGTGGGCTCCAAGGCCACTGAGTCACTTCTCTGCTGCTTTGGGGGTTCTGCAGACCCTTGTGGTCTCATGAGAACTATTGCCATTTTTCCCAAGCTGTTGTGTTAATGGGTGTGCCTCTACTTCTTATTCTCCTCTACCAACCTACTGTCTGTAGCTTCTGATGTTTGTTCCCCAATCTGGTGATGAGCCAGAACAGAACTGAAAGTTGCCAAAGAAACCACATAGACTGACATTGTTTTTTAAATCAAGTCAGACCAAGTTCTCTGTGCCTGAAAAGGGCTCAGGCACTTGGGCTTTGTGGCAGTCAGTCTCATTAAGGTCAGTGATTTTGGTTTTTTGGGGGTTTTTTTGCTTATTTTTTTTTATGCTTTGCCATAGTTTATTTTGGATTTCATAGCTATTTTATGTCCCATGCATATACAATCATCAGATCATAGATTTTGATCTTGAAGAGAACCTAGAGGTTATTCAGTCCAACCCTCTTATTTTATAGATGAAGAAACAGGTCCATAGCAGAAACTCAATAGATGTTTATTGAATTGAAATATGAAATGAAATTGGATGAAATCACATCTTCTTCCAATATCTCAGCCTGTTGAAATTCTTTTATCCATCTTTCAAGGGCCAGACCAAATGTCAAGTCTCCTATGATGCGCTTCTTGACCTCATAGCCTGTAGTGTTCTCTCTTTTTTAAATTATTCTTAATTTTTTGTTATTATTTTTATTTTTTTGTTATTTTTCTTTCAATGGTAATTTTTATTTTTTTTGTTTTCAACATTTACTTCCACAAGATTTTGAGTTCCAAATTTTCACCCCATCTCACCCCTCCCCCCACCCCAAGATGGCATGCATTCTGAATACCCCTTCCCCTAGTCTGCCTTCCCTTCTATCTCTCCCCTCCCTTCTCTTATCCCCTTCCCCTTCAATTTTCCTGTAGGGCAGGATGGATTTCTGTACCCCATTTCCTGTATTTCTTATTTCCCAGTTGCATGTGAAAACATTTTTTTTAAACATGTGTTTTTTAAAACTTTGGGTTCCAAATTTTCTCCCTTCCTCCCTCCCCACCCACCCTCATTGATAAGGAAAGCAACTAAATATAGGTTATATATGTGCAGTTATGCAATACACTTCCATAGTAGACATGCTGTGAAAAACTAACTCTATTTCCCTTAATCCTATCCTGCCCACCCATTTATTCTATTCTTTCTTTTGACCCTGTCCCTCCTCAGAAGTATTTGCTTCTGATTACTCCCTTTCCCAATCTGCCCTCCTCTCTATCATTCCCCTACTCTCTTGTCCCCTTCCCCCCTATTTTCCTGTAGGGTAAGACAGATTTCCACACCCAATTGAGTGTATATGTTACTCCCTCCTTAAGTCAAAACCTATGAGAATAAGATTCACTCATTCCCTCTCACTTTCCCTCATTTTCCCTCCACTTTAAGAGCCTTCTTTTCTGTTTTATTTTTTGTGTGGGATAATTTACCCCATTCTACTTCTCCCTTTCTCCTTCTCCTAATATATTCCTCTCTCACCCCTTAGTTTTATTCTCCTGATATGACCCCTTCATTTTCAACTCACCCTGTGCCCTCTATCTATCTATCTATATCTATATCTATGTACATATAGTTTTTTTCCCCTCCAACTACCCTAATGCTGACAAAGGTTTCATGAGTTACAAATATCATCTTTCCATGCAGGAATGTAAACAGTTCAACCTTAATAAGTCTCTTATGATTTTCTCTTTCCTGTTTACCTCTTCATGTTCCATTCAAGCCTTGTATTTGAAAATCAAATTTTCTATTCAACTCTGGTCTTTTCATCAAGAATGCTTGAAAGTCCTCTATTTCACTGAATGACCATTTTTTCCCATGCAGGATTATACTCAGTTTTGCTGGGTAGGTGATTCTTGGTTGTAATCCTATCTCCTTTGCTCTCTGGAATATTATGTTCCATGCCCTGCGGTATCTTAATGTAGAAGCAGCTAAATCTTGTGTTATCCTAATTGTGTTTCCACAATACTTGAATTGTTTCTTTCTGGCTGCTTGTAATATTTTCTCCTTGACCTGGGAACTCTGGAATTTGGCTACAATATTCCCAGGAGTTTTCCTTTGGAGATGTCTTTCAGGAGGAGATTGGTGGATTCTTTCAATTTCTATTTTGCCCTCTGGTTCTAGAATATCAGGGCAGTTTTCCTTGATCATTTCTTGAAAGATGATGTCTGGGATCTTTTTTTGATTATGGCTTTCAGATAGTCCAATAATTTTTAAATTCTCTCTCCTGGATCTATTTTCCAGGTCAGTTGTTTTTCCAATGAGATATTTCACATTGTTTTCTAATTTTTCATTCTTTTGGATTTGTTTTACAGTGTCTTGATTTCTCATAAAGTCACTAGCTTCCAATTGCTCTATTCTAATTTTTAAGGAAGTATTTTCTTCAGTAAGCTTTTGGACTTCCTTTTCCATTTGTCCAATTTTGCTTTTAAGGGCATTCTTCTCCTCATTGGCTTTTTGGACCTCTTTTGCCATTTGGGTTAGGCTATTTTTTAAGGTGTTATTTTCTTAAATATTTTTTTGGGTCTCCTTTAGCAAGCTGTTGACTTGTTTTTCATGATTTTCTGGCATCACTCTCAGTTGTTCCTCTACTTCTCTTATTTGCTTCTCAAAATCCTTTTTGAGCTCTTCCAAGGCCTGGGACTGATTCATATTTTTCTTGGAGGCTTTGGATGTAGGAGCTTTAGCTTTGTTGTCTTCTTCTGGTTGTATGTTTTGATCTTCTTTGTCACCAAAGTAAGATAATATAGTCTGACTCTTTTTGCGCTGCTTACTCATGATCCCAGCCAATTACTTTAGTTTTAAACTCTTTGTTAAGGTAAAAATCTGCTTCCAATGTGAAGAGTGTACTGTCCCAAGCTTTTTGGGTTTGTACAGCTGTTTTCAGAGGTACTTCTAGGCACCTAAATTTTCAGTTCTTCCAAGGTGCTATGATAAGGGGTGAGGTGTTTCCTCCCCACCACCACAACAAGCTCCATCACACCAATGTTCCTCCTCAGCCCAGGACTGCCCCTCAGAACTGTGACCCAGATCCAAGTACCGGTAAAGCAAGAGATTCCTGCCTCAGCACTGGCAAAGAAATCCCTGCAATCCCCCTCTGATCATCAACTCGATGCCCCCTCAGTCTGTGGGGCCAGAAGCTCAGGAGGCAGCTGCTGCCCCGAGGGCACACTCTAGACTTGAGGCTGAGACCTAGCTCCTCTCTCACTTCAGTCACAGACTTTTCCCACTGACCTTCTAAGTTGTCTTAGGCAGTTGTGGGTTGAGAAGTCTGAAAACCGCCACAGCTGCCCGTGATTCAGTCCTCTGAGGCCTGCTCCAGGGTCACTGTGGCCTGCGTGCCCAAACTGAACTGCGCTTCTCTCCCCTCCCAGCGTGATATACCTTTCCGATCAACTATCCAGGCTGTCTTGGGCTGGAAATTGTTTCACTCTGTCTTTTTGTGGGTTCTGCTGCTTTAGAATTTGTTTAGAGACTTTTTTTTAGGTATTTGGAGGGCTTTGGGAGAAAGCTCAAGACAGTCACTGCTTTCCCTCTGCCATCTTGGCTCCGCACCTCCCCCCCAATGCTCTCTCTTTCCATAACATTTTGTAGCTACCATGCACTTGCCATGTTCTAATTTATAGTTCAGTTATTTGTGTACATCTTCTCTTCTCTGCTAGATTACAAGCTCCTCCAGGGCAAGTACTATGTCTTATTTATTTTTGTTATCTCCCTTAGCACTTTGTATATTCCCTTGGACATAATCAATAAATACATGTTGAATTTAATTGAATAAAATTAAATCCCCAATGTTAAGGATTTGGATGGCTAAGGTCTTGTTCCCTCTCAGAAAAGTTTTAAAATAAAATCCCTTCTTGCTTTTGAAAAGTATACCCCCTATGTTTTATTATCCACAAAAAAATTGGAGTCTTTATTATTACGTACCATTCACAATATAATTTTCTGAAATTAAAAAGTATATTTATAAAAATCTTTCCCTCATTATAACACCCTAAGACTTGTACCCACTGTCTTGCCTCACCCTAGTCTTTGCTCTGGGCATAACTATATGTAAGATTTGGGAACTACCCAAGTATTTTCCAGGAATTCCTACACTTATTCGAACCTTCCCTAATAGTTAAATTTTGGCTATTGAAAAGCTTTCTTTTGTTTCTGCTATGAACCTTTTAACTTGACTTTTCCCAGTCCTTTCATGTAAGTTATGGGAAGGAAGGGACTATTCATTTTTTGTTTAGGGGACACATAGTAAGCACTTATTACATTATTAGTGAAGGGAATAGATCAAATTTCTTTTTATTTCTTTAATTACTCTGAATGTGGAGTTCATTTGTGTTTGCACATGTCACTTATTTTTCTTATTAACTACACTTAGGAGAGTTAGTTGGATCTGTAATTACAATGATATAAGGAACTTATAAGTGAGAAAATTGCCTGTACCAATGCTGGTCTGCATGTTTTCAGGATCTTATAGTCTTAGCTACCTAGAGCACTGAGGGATTAAACGACTTTCCCAGGATCACATAACTAGCTTGTGTCAAAGGGAGGAGAGAACAAACATTTATTAAGTACCTACTATGTATCAGGCACTGTGCTAAGTGATCTACAAATAATTTGATCCTCACAACAACCCCATTTTACAATTGAGGAAACTAAGGCAGAGGTCAGTAGTAAGTGTCTGAGACCAGATTTGAATTCAGGCCTTCCTGACTCCAGGCCCTGAACTCCCTCCTCACTGCCTCTGGACAGGTGTTCCTGGCTCTAAGGCCAGCTGTCTATCTCCTAGGCAACACTACCTTTGAGGGTAGTCACGGGAGTGTATAAATAATGTCCACATTTAGTGTGAACACTAAATCAAACACAATATGCTCCACTGATTGTTGTTTTAACATTTTAAAAATACCTTGCCATTTTTCCCCCCAGCACTGTGGATTTAGAAATTCTAGACTCCTTTTCCATTCATGCTCGTATTTCATTTCTTGTTCACACATACGGGTCTATCCTTAGAAATATAACAATAGCAACTAATACTGAAAGACAGCCATAGTAGACTGAGTAGAATGCTGTTGAGCCAGGAAGACTTAGAATCCTGATGGAGAAGGATTTGTGGGGAGGAGAGAACCCAGGGAGCCTAGCTGAGCACCTTGCCCAACAGAGATGCTATGCCCAGAATGATGTAAGAAGGGTAAGTTTACCACAGGAAGAAAAAAGGACATTCAGGGCTCTTAAGCAATGAAGGCATACTAGTTGCCTTGGCCACAGGTGTTCCCTATATGTATGCCTCATTCATTACCAGTGTACTCTGTATAGATAGATACCCACTCTTTCCATTGATATTATTTGTATTTGTGGGATAGTGTGCCCCAAGTTTATTGGGGTGTATGTTTTCTAACTATAGTAATTACTATGTCTTCTCAATAAATACCATTGCTTTGAGCCAATTGTGTCCACTGGCTGCTTTTAAAGGTAGTTCAATAGCGGAGACTCCTAGGCTATAATTTTGGGAGTATGGATTCCTAGAATATGTTGAACCTGAAGTAGCTGTCTCTCAGGGAATCCAACCTGTGCATACAAGTTGGTGGGGGGAGTATGCTACAGATGTAAAATAATTATAAAATGTAAGGCTTGTATGCCAGGTACATTACAATATCTTTTGTTGAGTATATTAACAAATATCACATTAAAATATCAACAGTCAATTTCTTGGTAAGATAATTTATACCTGGAAGGACTGTCCCCTAAACTGGCATTATTAAAATAGGATAGATCCTAAGTTCCAAAAGATGGGCTGGAATCTCACACCAGTAAAGGAGACCATATAATGGAAGGAACACTGAACTTGGGGCTAAGAGGCCTGGCTTCCATCCTGTCTCTGCCACAAATGAGCTGACTGACTTGAGGTGTCACTTAACATCTCTGGGCCTCAGTTTCCTCCCCTTTAAAATAAATAAGATGGACTAAATAACTTCAAAGGCCCTTTCAACACTGACATTCTATAAGTCCATAATTGGATTTACTTGGATTTTCTTAAGTTTCCATGTTCACTTTACTTCCCATGCCAGAGCTAATACATTTTTATTCTTTTAAGATAAGCTTTTGTGAAATTTTCAATCAGTGAAACAGTGACATCAATAAACTTCACTGCTTAATAGTTAATATCAGTGGGAAAGAATGTCTGGTTTATTTCTGAGGCTTTACTAGATATGTTCTATCTCTGAATGTCTTTAAATATGGCAGATGGTAATTTAAAGGGGTCAAATCAGTACACAAGAAGATCTGATACAAGATTAAATATGGTAAGTCCAAAGAAAAGATCTAAACAAAGTGTTAAAATGTTTCGAGGAGGGAGTGATCATTTTCAGCTTGATATGGGGAAGAGGAAATAAGGAAGGCTTTGTGAAGGAGGAATTTGACCTTGAAAGAAGGGAGGAATTTCAATGGATAGAGACAGGGACAGAAAAGTTCTTATGCCGGTGAGTAATTTTTTCAACCATTCAATTGAGAAAGTCTAGAGAAGTTGCTTCTGATGTTGGTTCAGGGGAAAGATTTACCAGGATAAAATAAAAAATTTTCAAGTTTCTGGATGTAAAATATTGTGGAACCACACCACCCTAATTCCCTTGCTTTTACAGCTATGTTGTTTATGAGTTTTTGTTTGAGGGGAAGTGCATTAATTATTCACTTTGGACAGTGGCTTAGTATTTTGCTTCTGAATTGGAGAGTTAAATTTAGGTGTTTCTGCCAATGGGAAAAAAAGATGGAGAGGAAACTTAACCTCCTCAGCCTCTCATTTAAAACTCTCCAAAGTCTAGTTCTTACCTAACTTTCCAGGCATGTTTTACACACGGTACATTTTAGTCAAACTGGCTTACCTGCTGTTCTTGACACTTAACAAGCTATGCCCTGTCTTTATGCCTACGCTCATACTGTCTCCTGTGCCTGAAATATATTCTCACCTCACTTCTACTTCATAGAATCCCTAGCTTTCTTCAAAGCACAGCTTAAATACTGTCTTCTACACAAGCTCTTTCCTGAGATAGATTAATAGATAGACAGAGATGGATAGAAGGATAGATAAAGAGAGATGACAGAAGAATAAATAGAAAAAAGATGAATAGGGTAGAGAGAGATAGAAGGATAGAGAGATGGACACATACACACACAGAGATACACACACCTCAGGCACACAAAATATTTACCAGGGAAGTAGGCTAAATGCTGGGACACAAGTATCAGCAAGCAAGATAGTATCTGCTCTCAGGGAGCTTACATCTTTTTTTTCTTTTTTTTTTATTAATTTATTTTGAATTATCAACAATCACTTCCATAAGCTTTTGAATTTTAAATTTTTCTCCCCCTTCCTACCTACTTCCCTCCCCAAGACATCATGCAATCTGATATAGGCTACACATATACATTCCTATTAAACATATTTTCACATTAGTGATGTTGTAAGTAAGAATTAGAATCCATAGGAGGAACCACCAGAAAGAGGAAACAAAACACAACAGAAGAAAAAAAAAATAACAAATAATATGCTTCGATCTGCATTCAAACTCCATAGTTCTTTCTTCTTTGTGGATAGCATTTTCCATCACGAGGCCTTTGGAGATGTCTTAGATCCTTGTATTGCTGAGAAGGGTTAAGTCTATCAGTATTAGTCATTGCACAACGTGGCTGTTATCGTGTACAATGTTCTCCTGGTTCTGCTCACTTCACTCAGCATCAGACCATACAAGTCTTTCCAGGTTTTTCTGAAGTCAGCCTGTTCATCATTTCTTGTAGCACAATAGTATTCCATTACATTTATATACCACAACTTGTTCAGCCATTCCCCAATTGATGGGCATACCCTCAATTTCCAATTCTTTGCCACCACAAAAAGAGCTGCTATAAATATTTTTGTACAAAAGAACATGGGTCCTTTTCCCATTTGTGTGATCTCTCTGGAATATAGCCCTAGAAGTGCTATTGCTGGATCAAAGGGTATGCACATTTTTATAGCTCTTTGGGCATAGTTACAAATTGCTCTCCAAAATGGCTGGGTCATTTCACAACTCCACCAACGATGCATTAGTGTTCCAATTTAGAGAGCTTACATCTTAATGGTAGAACACAAAGAATAAAGGGCAGCTAGGGTGGGGTGAGATAAAGGCCACAAGTAGAAGTCCAGATAGTCTAGTCACGAGTGAAGAGAAACTTGGTTAGAGTTCTTTCTGAAATTTTCAGAAGAGCAGTGTCAGGACAGATTTCTCCTGGATGGCCAGGGGCTAGCTGGAAAAAAGAGAAGTTGTCAGTGTCCTGTCTCTCCTGATATTACTTTGCACTGTTTTATCTGTGTATATATCATATCTCCCTACTAGAAAGCAAAGCTCCTTGAAGGCAAAGGCTGTTTTGGTTTTTGTCTCCATATCCCCAGCTCCTAGCACTGTGGCTTGCATGCAGTAGGCACTTAATGTTTATCGAATCTAATTTAATATTGTAATTCTTTTAAATATAATTTTAATTCAACTTGCTTCACCAGCATAACTTTGACTTAGATCATAACCTGTTATAAAACATGACTACCTCTTAGTTAGGTTTGTATTACAAACAAAACCGAGTGAGTTGTTGGCATTAATCAACCACCTCATTAGCGGTCTTAAAGCAAAGTTTGGATGACCACTTGTCAGGAATGCCGTAGAAGAGATTCCTATTCAGATACAGGTCATTCTGGAAGACTTCCAGGTACCTTCCAACTCGGAGATTCTGTGATTCTGCAAAGGCCTTTATGGCAGCTCTTTTCTAAAGCATATTGAAGTTTTGGAACATTTCTCGGACTCTGCTAAAGCCTTTATCAACCCACGTTAGAAGGCTAATTGCTGGTGTGCAGTCATTGTATCATTATAATGTCTGATGGTATCATCAATAGTAACAAAGGTGTTACATCCCTGAATTATATGTTTCACCATACCCTATCTTCATGGTACAAGTCCTAACTTATTCTGACAAAGTTGTATGGCTTCCAAAAATTCTCTTTTTGTTACTTTGTTTATTCTGCAACATGTTTCTCACCGCTTCTATTGCTTCCTGAAAGTTGCCAGATGCACTTAACCTTATGTTTATGACCTGAGGTAAATGTATGAGGCCGAGGGAGAAGGTGGACGTGTCTCACTTTTAATATCTAAATAAGAGATAAATAAATATAGCCAGCTTTTATAAACATCCAAAGGGGCCCGCTTCACTATTGTTGTCCCTCCTTCCCTCTCGGCGTGGATAGCCAGAGTCTTTTGAAGACTGGAGATGAGAGGAGAGGATCCTCTGCATCTCTGTGCTTCAGTGCTGCAACCAGCCAAAGCAGGTGTTGTCCCCATAGCTCAGCCCAACTTGGAGCTAATTTACTGTGGGAAAAAGGAAAGGAATTGAGCCAGAGATCATGTGCTATGCTGTTTATCCATTGCCAGGATCAATTTTTTTTATTAGTTTTCATGATATAGGCATTCCTTCAGCTGGCATCAAAACTAAGACTGTGACAGCTACTGAATACTTCTTCAAGGCCCACATATACTGACTGGAAGGGGAAAATCAAGCACAAGATAAGATTTCAAATGACACCCAGACTCCAGTGGAAAGGTTTAAATTTCATGGTGCCATGCGACTGACGTTGTGCCAAGGGTGAATGAAAAGCTCGACTAAACAGCTGTCTTTTGGGCAAAACACCAGCAAAACAGGCAGACTTCCATTCTAGATGCTACTTGCTTTGCAAACCAAGTGGGATGAATTTGTTCAATGTCCCCCAGAGATTTTTAGTGATAAAAACCTCAGCTGATGAAAATGAAGGTCTTCTTGGCAGGATGAAGGCCCATCTTTATGATGTTATTAGTGGAGTTCATAAATTCCTTGAGGGCAGAGACTATCTCACTTTGTATTTGTAATCTCAGTGCCTCAAACAGTACCTGGCATATCTAGTAAATACTTAAGAATGCTTGTTGAATGATTTCTAGGCTTTGTTATTTCTTGGTAGATTTTTAATTAGGCAGCAAATCTTACAGCAAAAGAAAATGACCCATATTTAGGTACATTTACAAGCTGTAGTACCTGGAGAAGAGGGCAGCCAGGAAGAGTGCTTGAAACCATGTTATGTGAGAAGGAGTAATAGAAACTGAGGACAGGTGTTTATCCAGGAAAAAGAAAAGGCTTGAGGAATAGGAGTCATATGGTCATTTTTTTTAAAGAGTTGTTACATAAAAGTATTAGACTTATTTGTCTGATCCCAGAGGAGACAACTAGTGTCAATGAAAGTATGTTGTGGTGAGGCAAATTTCAGCCCTCTATAAGAATTTTCTGACCATCAGAGTTTCAAAATTGGGATGTAAGAAGTTCCCCATCACATAGGCCTTTCAGTGGAAGATTGATAACTATTATACTATTCACATGCATATAGTTCTTTTAAGGTTTGCCAAGTGTTTTTCATATATTATTGCACTTGATCCTTATAAGGATCCTGTAAATATTATCGTCCCTATTTTATAAAGGGAGAAACTAAGACTTAGAAAGGTTAAATGGTTTATACTTAGTACTGTAACCAGTGTCTGAGGTAGTATTTAACTCTATATCTTCCATTCATCCTTTTGATTCTCAAGGATATTGTAGAGGGTTTCATACTTACGATAAAGGCTAAACTAGACTACTGTGGTCCTTTCTGATTCAGTGATGCCAGTTTATGAAATTTATAGGAACTTTCTCGTTTATGTAGAAGTAATTTTTAAAAGGGCCCATTTGAAATATAACTTAGGGATCAAAAGAGATGTTTATTTACTGATCTCTATTGAGTTTACATGGCTTTAAAAGGTAAGATTTTAGAGTCTACAGATGATGTCAAATTTAAGTTTGATAACAGAGGCAAGCACCAATTCAAAATGGGATGCCAAATTGGCAATCCTTGTTCTGGTGTGCTGGGGTGTGTGTGTGTGTGTGTGTGTGTGTGTGTGTGTGTGTGTCTTTGATAAGGGGCCTAGTAGAGGGGGTCATAAACAAGTTGGTTTCTAGAAGTGGGGGCCAGGTGGTAGACAGTAGACATGGTAGGATGGCATCAGAAACCAACCAGCATACTACTCTAAAATCATTCTGCATACCAAAGCTTGTCTCTATCCATTCCAGACAATATCCAGCTCATCATGGCACTCAATAAGCATTAATCAACAGCAAGGTTCTCTAAACATTACTAAGTAGCCCTGTTTCACTCCTACAGAAAAGGACAAAGCTTATTGGAAGCTAATTTGACTGTATGCATGTTCAAAAGGAGTTGGAAAAGGTCACCATCCTCTATTAAAGAGGGAATTATTAAAGGGAATATATTAGAGGGAATATACGAACAGCCTTGGCCTGTCTTATCTGTGTCAACTACTAGATCGTAAGCTCTTTACAAGAAAGGGATGAGTGTTTTTTACTTGCTCCCTAGTCCACTGCCAGTCTAACATTCCAGGAGTGTCATCAGAGGCTTGCAAACAAGTTAGAAAGTCAAGATATACAGACCCAAGGTAAGGTTGGGAATGAAAGTTAAGGAACAAGCCAAGAAACAGGCCAGATACACTTGATTGGCTGGAAGCTATCAGCCAAGACAGAATTAAAAGTCAGAGGCCAGAGGAGCAGTTAAGGGGACTAGGTAAGGGAACAAGTCAGTAATAGGTAGGACTATGAGATTATTGATTTAGAGCTGGAAGGGATCTTAGAAGTCACTCAATCCACCCTTCTTCATATGTAAAATATAATATTAAAGGCAAAGAGGCATAATGGATAGAAGATGAACCTCAGCATCAGGAAGACCTAGGTTCAAGCTGTGACACATATGGGCTATGTGACCTTGATCACTTAACCTCTAAGTCTGCCCCCCCCCAAATTGCAGAGCAGGTGCTGATCTGCATTGGTAGAAAGACTTTCCTACTGATGAAATAACACACCTGGTCTCCTCTCCCCTAGTACTCATATATAAATACATGAGGGTGTCCCCTCCCAGTTTGATTTTTTTTTTTAAATTAAAGGTGCCATCCCTTGATTCACTTCTTAAAGAGGCCTATTCATTGAATGAGCATTGCTTCACTCAAAGTGAGAACCTGAAAAGGCCTTGGCTTAAAAGGGCCAAGGCCTCCCATTGCATCCTGGACTATCTCTAGTCATCCTGATGGGTATCTGGCCACTGGACTTAGATGGCTCTGGAGAAGAAAGTGAGGCTGGTGACTTTGCACTGCCCCTTCCACACCCAACCAGAAGCCAATTGCAAGTCATGTCATCATCTCCCTGATATCATGATTCTCTTCGAGAATGAAGGACAAACCACATAACATACATACATGCAAATGCACGTGCACGTGTGTGTGTACCATAAAATAAGGGGGGTTGACTAGATAAATTGTACAGTTAATATATTCTAACCTCATGAGTTATCAATTGCTTCAACTTTGATGCCCCCTCCTTACTCCTTGTAATTTGGCTTCTAATCTAACAACTCTCCTGAAACTACTCTCTTGAAGGTCTACACTGAAAACATTTAATCACTACTTCCAATGGCCTTTTCTCAGTCCACCTCACCCTCATCCTCATCCTCATCCTCATCCTCCTTGAGCGGTGTATAGCATCTGACATTTTGGACTCTCTCCTTTTTACTGAAGTCCTCTCCTCCCTTACGTTCTATGACAATGCATTTTCCTGATCCCTTCCCTACCTCCCTTTTTAACCTCTCTTTCTCTGTTTCTTTTTTTTCTTTTTTTTAATTTTTAATTTTTTTATTTTTAACATGTGTTTTTAAAACTTTGGGTTACAAATTTCCTCTCTTCCTCCCTCCCCACCCACCCTCATTGAAAAGGCAAGCATCTCAATACAGGTTATAGATGTGTAGTCATGTAAAACACTTCCATAGTAGTCATGTTGTGAAAAACTAAGTATATTTCCCTTCATCCTATCCTACCCCCCATTTATTCTATTCTCTCTTTTGACCCTGTCCCTCCTCAGAAGTGTTTACTTTTGATTATCCCCTCCCCCAATCTGCCATCCCCTCTATCCACCGCCTGCTCTCTTGTCCCCTTTCCCCCTTATTTTCCTGTAGGGTAAGGTAGATTTACATACACCATTGTGTATGTTATTCACTCCTTAAGCCAAATCCTATGAGAATAAGATCCACTCATTCCCTCTCACCTTCCCCCATTTCCCCTCCACTGTAAAAACCTTTTCTTGTTGTTTCATGTAAGATATTTTACCTCATTCTACTTCTCCCTTTCTCCTTCTCCCAGTATAATCCTCTCTCATCCCTTAATTTTATTTTCCAGATATCACCCCTTCATCTTCAACTCACCCTGTGCCCTCTATCTATCTATCTACACACACATATAATTTTCTCCCCTCCCACTACCCTAATACTGACAAAGGACTCATGAGTTACTAATATCATCTTTCCCTGCAGGAATGTAAACAGTTAAACCTTAATAAGTCTCTTACAGGTATTTGGAGGGGTTTGGGGGAGAGCTCAAGCAAGTCACTGTTTTTACTCCACCATCTTGTCTCCACCCTCTTTCTCTGTTTCTAATGGCTGTGCTATCTCTTGCTTCTTATCAGATGAGATAGTATTTGTAAAAAGGGTTTAGCACAGTGCCTGGTATATAGTAGTTGTTATTTAAATGCTTATTTCCTTCTTCCCCATATCTTCTTCCCTTTTCCTTTTTCACTAGATTTCCCAAAGCTCGGTTGATAATTTTATTATTTTTTCTCTGTATATATACCATCCATTGATGGCTTCATCCATTGCTATGGCTTCAGCTATGACATCTACATGGAATATTCCCAAATCTCTATCTTCAGCTCCAGCTTCTCTACCAGTTTCCAGTCCAATTGCCTCTAATTCTAACTCCCAACTTTATAAGCTACTAAAAATTATCAAGAATTGTAATGATAGCAGAATGCCAAGCAATACAAATGGTGAAAGATAACCTATTGTGACAGACAACATTATTGTGGTATAGTGAACAAACAAACAAAACAAACCATGAGTGTAAACACCAGTTCAAACATAGCCATTGTGTATACTAAGACCATAATAATACCTTACATTTGTTTGGTACTGTACTTTAGAGCTTTTTGCTGGGTCATTGCCAGTTGTCTTGGCTTATGTCTTGCCACTGGACTCTGATGACTCTGGAGGAGAGAGTGGGGCTGATGACTGCTCAGCTCTACCTCACTTAAATCCAATTCACTTGAAGTCAAGACATCACCCTCCTGATATCGTTGGTCCTCTTTGAGAACAAAAGACAACCAACAACTTTAGAGCTTGAAAAGTTTGTTCACATACACGGTCTGATTTAGACCCAGCAATGAACTTACAGGGGGTACATAGGACAGAAATTATCATTGCTGTAAATAAAGGAGTAGGAGATGTATGTCACCCCATATTTTCTTTGGGAATGACAGCTCCCAGGTTCTGTGAGCTAGGGATTGAAATAGGTCATTTACTCTCGAATATCATGGACCCCATCAAATAGCATGCATCAAAGGCTCGAAACCTTAGAAGCCACTGAATCTCACATCTCCTAATTTTACAGTTGAAGAAACTGAAGTATAGAAAAGTTAAGAAATTAGCTGCTGAGTGTCTGAGATGGGGTTTGAACTGAGGTCTTCCTGAGTCCAAGTTTAGTGCCCTATCCACTACCCTATGCTGCTTCACACTCCATTTTTGTAGTTGAGGACATTGAGATATAGACAGGATAAGGAACTTGCCCAGAGTCCCCATGTTTAGAAACTGGCAGAGATCAAACACAACTCTTGGCCTTCTGATGCCAAGTCTAGTGCTCTTTCCACTGCACTGTAATTTCATCTAATAAATGTTTGTAGAATTGAGTTCATCCTTCACAGAAAATTATCCTTTCATCATTTGTTTTGGTCTTCATTCATCAATGCAATAATTAATGTACTGAGGATCATACAATTCATTATTCCTTGCTTTTGCTTATGCCTTTTCTACATTTGTTTACAATAAAATCAGCATAACAGCCCATCTTCCTAAAAATGAATTACAATGTAATATTGGATAATGTAGTTCTGATTTTTTTTCAAATGATACTGTTTCATCTCCTCAAATGATAGTAAAGTGGAAAGAATGTTGAGTTTTGTCAGAAGACATGAGTTCAAGTCCTTCATTTCCCTGGGCCTCAGTTTACTCATTTGTAAAATGAAGGGGTTGGGCTAGATAACCTCTAAGGTTTCTTCCAACTCTAAATCTATGACCCAATGTTTTGATTTTTTTCCTTATAAGGTTATCATATGATACTTTTGCTAGTATCTTAGGAGCTTCTTAATATGCCCAGTCTAATGAGTATTTTTTATAAGCTCAATTTTCTCAAGTGCCAAGGGTGCTCACTGGACACAAATCAGGCACTTAAAGACATATCAGATTTTGACTCCTCAGGATCATCATGAACCGAATTACTGTTAGGAAAAAAAATAAGAGTCTAAATACTCTTCATCAATAACTATTAGACTGATTATGAAATTTAATCAAGAGAGTTGTTAATCTGTCACTTTTATATAGAATATTTTAAAAGAGCTATTCATAGCATTTTCTAATCTCGAATATGTTAGCCAACCATGTCCCTTTTGCAAAGATACAAACTTAAAGTAAAAAATTATTGTGGCTTTCTCATACTGGAATGCTTCCACCTTTGCTGCCTCATGCCTCTCAGATTGGTGGGCCCCTTCCTGGAATTAACATTGGAGGAAGTACCCATTCCAGCCATTCTCACTCCTAGTCAGGCTTATCACCTGACTCCCCAGACTACTTTTCCACACTGCCTTCCTTCCTTCTGTCACTCGCCTTTTCCGCTCCTTTTTATATATTATTCCCCATCTCCCTTCACCCTCCCCGAATGTAAACATCTTGGAGCAAGGGACTATCTTTCTTTTTGCTTGTATTCCTAGCCTTTGCATAGTAACTGCCACATAATAAGCATTAATAAATGCTTTCTCAAATCTAATGTATCTAGTTTAAACAGGGTTGAGATGGATTTTGGTCTCTGGCATGGGATTTTTTTTTCTGTTTCAAAATTTCTTTCAATGTGTATTAAACAATATATTTTAAAAATTGGTAATAATATACCAGTGATGCAAAGTTCATTTAGTGTTAGTTAAATAATGAACAAAATAAAAATAAAAATAACCAAAATAAGAATAAATAAATAAATAAAAATAAAAAACAAAAGCAAAAATTTCCAAAACCACATGATTATACTGATGGAGTTGGAAAAAAAAATAAACCTTTGACTAAGTACAACACACAGTTATGCTGAAAATCCCACAAAGTATTGATACAGAAGGAACTTTTTTGATGACAAAGAGTATATATCTAAACAAAAACCTTGCATTAAATGGAGTGCCGAAACATTAGAAACTTTCTGAATAAATATAGAAGTAAAACAATAATATCACTTCTAGAAATGCTAGTGATAGCAATAAGACAAGAGAAAGAAATTAAAGGCCAAGAGGTTATACTGGGAGGAGGCAAAAGAATTGGTAATAATATATTAAATTTAGAGTTATAATCTGTAATCAGTGTAAGGGGGACTATGAGGCATAAGTAAGAATTTGACGTTAAAATAAAAAAAGATACCATCCTATGAAACTGAAACAATCATGAATCAGCAGAAAATGGACAAGATGGGCCAGCTCAAGAAATAACCCAGTAAAAGGGATGGTGTGCAAATGAGTTGTTAAAAAAGCCTGGTTGGAGTCATCTTTGATTCTTCACTCTCCTTTACCCTCTGCACCCAATCAATTGCCAAGTTCAAGCAATTCTACCTCTATGGCACCTCTCATGTGCCTCTTTCTCTCCATTCTCATGACCATCACCTTAATTCATGACCTCTAGTAAGCAGTGCAACGGGCATCATATTTGGAGCAAAAAAAGTACTGGATTCAGTTCTCAGCTCTACCTCTTACTACGTGACCTCTGGGTCTCAGTTCCCCCTTATTGTAAAAAATGACGGGCTTGGGTTAAGTGCTTCCTGATGTCCGTTCTAGCTCTAAATGTTTGATTCTATTATAGCATTCTATTAGCCAAGGAAGTAGAATGGTCTAACCTGAACTATTGGATAATTTCCTAACTGGTAGCATTGTTTCCAGTCCCTACTTTCTAATCCAGTTGCCAAAACAATTTCCCCAAGGCACAAGTTTAACCATGTTACTCCTCAGTTTAAAAAACTCCTGCAGCTCCTTAATGGTAAAAGGATAAAACACAACCTTTTCATCCTGACACTTAAGGTCATCTACAACCTTCCTCTCCAGACTTATGTAATATTAATTCCTTCACATATTTTACATTCCAGCCAAACAGGACCTACTTGCTTCCCCCATCCCCCCCCCCACCATCTCAAAGTGCTATTTTCTGATTCTTTGTATTCACTTACCATCTGTGTCATACCACCCCCACCCCCACCCCCCACTGGAATACAATTCCTCCTCACCTTTTAGAATTCCTGTCTTCTTTAGCTCAGGTACCACTTATATTGGGAAGCCTTCCTTGAGCTCCCTAGTTGCTAGTCTTTTCTTCCCAGTCAAATTTTCCTGGAGCATTTTGTCTAGATCTTTCCTTTGCTCCCATCATTCCACACCTTGTATTATACCTTTATCTATGTAAGGGTGGGATTGAGCCCCCCCCCCCCACTTTGGCTTTGGTACTCTGACTAGGTATGAACACTTTTTTATGGAATCACAATAGAGTGTGAACAGGGCCTGTAAAATTATTTGAATCAATGCATGTCTTTGTGTGAGAGATGGGGTCACATTCTGTGGAGGCTCTAGCCAGCACCCCCTTAGTTCAGGTTTGATATTAAGATAAGGCACTCGTAAGTTATCGAACATTTAACAAAGGAGCTTTATTTCGCCCTAACACAGCAAGGATCTACAAGGAAACAATAATACTTGGTTTCTCTGAATGTGGCCCCTACCTTGTCTCCAGCTGATCTGGAAAGCATCTGATCAGTTGGTCATCAGAGTATAGTGACTAAATCTGAGAGGCCATGAGTCTATGTGGATGAGACTTTTTATGGCCCTAGATGATCAGGAAGCTGATTGGTGTCTGGGAAGTTGATTGAGGCCAATCAGGTCCCAGGGCAGCTTTGTCTTATCACATACCTTAAGCAATTTGTATAAAAGAGAGAAGCTATCTTAGACGGGGGGAGAGGGCAGAAATTTTGAGCATTATCCAGATTCAAGATGTTACAACAAAAATAATGACATTTAAATAGGCCAGACACTATGCTATAAATATTATATTATAAATATTATCTCATTTTACCCTCCCCATGAGGTTGGTCCTATTATAATTCTCATTTTATAATTGAAGAAACTGAGGCAAACAGAGGCAATGTGACTTGTCCAAGGCCATACAGTTAGGAATGTTCAATGGGAGATGTGTATGGAGAAAGCAGTTATTTGTGAATGGGTTCAAGTATAACACCATATTTAATTCTATGTTCTTGCCTAGTTGCTCTGTTTGAGTAAATGCATTTGCTTTGAATTCACAGTCAAGCCATGGTCTGGTCTGATGTGATATCAAAAAATACTGTAGCTCCTTTAAAAAAATGGACCTTCAGAAAAGAAGTCATGCACCATAAATGAAATTACAAGATTAGTTGCTAGCACCTGAAAATAAGAAGCAAATTGGCAAAGGAAAAAAAAAAGAATCCAGAATGTGTTTTGCAAAATGCCACAAAACTGTTTGCTACTGATAGTATTTTTTTTTAGCATTTGAAAAAGTGCTGACAAAAAAATCATGCTGGAAGAGAACAAAAATGATTTTATCTGCAAGACAAATTATAACTCCTCCAAGCAAATGGCAAATTGCCTAGTTAGACTGTGATATTTATTGCTTAAGACCCGGCCAGACATTTTAGCTAAAACGTGCAAATTCAGTAGGATTTAATGTTTAATAGTAGGTGAATTGAGAGCTCATTTGAGTGGAGTTTGGTGATAGAATGCCCCAAACCTTGTAGCTTTTAAATCTTGAAGATAGTTATACTCCATTGGAGTTCTGAGAATGATGTTGGAGGAAAATTTTAAAAGACGGTAACTCTGAAAAATTGATTGTATGGTTGGGTGAATTAACTTTTGAGGTAATCTGTCAAGCCTTCTCATTTTACAACTGAAGAAACTGAAGGTAAGTGATTTACCCAAGGTCACACAAGCAGAAAATGGTAAATCCAGGATTTGAATCTGGGTTTTCTGATTGAAGAGCCAATACTGTATGCATGCACCATACCATGTAGCCTCCTAATCTTACTTTTTGTCTTTCTCACTTTGGCCTAAAAAGGATTTTTTTTTAAAGTCAGCAAGTTCAATGGTTAAGAGCAGGTCTGCACAATCTGCGGCCCATGGGTTGCTGTTATGCCAAAGGATTTTGGGCGGCCTTCAAAAAAATGTAGAAGATCCATTTTTCGTAGGCCACCTGAAATCCTTTACATGCCCATGGCAGCCCCATGGGCTGCAGGTTGTGGAGGCCTGGTTCAGAGGTTTTGTTTCCTAAAGGGTAAAGCATAGGAACATGGGTTTAAAGTTGGAATGGATCTTAGTGTTCATCTTGTTGAATTCTCCTCCCCTCATTTTACAGATAAAAAATTGAGACTGAGAGAAGTATAGTGACTTCTTCAAGGTCATAAGGTAATAAGGGGCAGAGTTGGAATTTGAACCTAAGTCCTCTGACTCCAGAACCATTATTCTTTCTTTTTTGTAATTTGATTTTGTCTTCATAATTGACGAGCATCTATTTTCTTATTCTCCTGCTTTCCCCTCCCCCAATTAAACAACAACAAAACCCTTGTAAAAATATCCATAGTCAAGCAAATAACATTCTTGCATAGCTCATATCCAAAATGTATTTCTCATTTTGCATCTTGAGTCCATCACCTCTCTGCTTGGAGGTGAATAGCATATTTCATAGGGCAGCTGGTGGCACAGTGAGTACAGCACCGGGCTTGGAATCAGAAAGACTCCTCTTCATGAGTGCAAATCTGGCCTCAGTCATTTACTAGGTATGTGACTCTGGGCAAGTCACTTAACCCTGTTAGCCTCAGTTCCCTCACCTGTAAAATGAGCTGGAGAAGGAAATGGCAAATCACTCTATTATCTCCACCAAGAAAACCCCAAATGGAGTCACAAAGAGTTGGACATAACTGAAATGACGTAACAACAAATATAGTTCATCTTCATTCTTCTGGAATCATGGTTTTCCAATGCATTGATCAGAGTTCATAAGTGTTTCAGAGTTGGTTTTCTTTATTATATTTTGTGTAAATTTTAATTCTGCTCACTTCAATCTGTACCATTTCAAAACAGTCTTCCCAGTTTCCTCTAAAATTGTCCATTTCATAATTTCTTACGGCACAAAATATTCTATTACATTCAAATACCATCATTTGTTTAGTCATCCCCTAATACATAGGCACCACCTTAGTTCTTTACAACTATAAAAAGAGCAACTATGTCAAACTAAGTACATATTAGATCATTTTTCTCTTTTTTTGATCTTTTAGGCCTAGGTATAGGCCTAGTCATGATCTTGTTGGGCCAAAGAGTATGCACAGGTTGGTGACGTTTGGAGTCCAGTTTAAAATTGCTTTGCAGAATGGCTTGATCAGTTCACAATTTCACCAAGAGTACATACTTTAGTGTGCCTGTTTTCCCAAAGCTTCTCCAACAATTGTCATATTCCTTTTTTTTATCTTTGCCAATCAGATGGATGTGAGATGGAATTTGCTTTAATATTCATTTCTCTAATTATTAGTGATTTGTTTTCATGTTCATTTCTTTAGGGTTGCTTTAATGTTCATTTCTCTAATTATTAGTGATTTGGAACATTTTTTCACATGGCTGTTGATAGCTTGGATATCTCCTCTGAAAATTGCCTGTTCATAGCCTTTGGCCATTTCTCAATTGGAGGATGGCTCTTGTTTTAAATTTGAACCATTTCCTTATATATCTTGGATATAAAATCATCATAAGAGAAACTTGTTGTAAAGAATTTTTTCAAGTTACCAGTTTCACTTATCATTTTAACTATAGTGGTCTTGCATATTCAAAACCTTTTTTTAATTTGGGGATAATAATAGCACCTATCTGCCAGGGTTGTTGTGAAGATTAAGTGAGATAATATTTGGAAAGCACTTAGCACAGGGCCTGAAGCATAGTAGACATTCATTAGTAGATGTGCCGGCCGCGCCGTACACTCTCCTCCTATAAGGAGCAGGCTGCCAGAGTCATACTTACCAGTCTTCGGTGCCTACCTGGATAAACACACGAGCCGACCAGGAGGTGCCACACCCGAGCTTTATTCAGAGGCCATCACAGCAAGGCCAAGCAGGAAGGCCAGAGCAAGAGAGGAGGAGCAAAGAGAGAGTGAGCTCTGACCATGACCCCGTTCCTTAAGTACCTACTTAGCCCCTCCTCCTCAGCCCGCCTACTAGTCATTGATTGTAGGGTCAGATACCGGAAGGGGATGTCTGGGTTTAGCGCACCAAGGGAGAGGAAGTGACGCAGGCTAGGACCGGATACAGGAAGAAGGCGTCTGGGATTAGTGCATAGACAAAGGGAGAGTACGTGACCCAGGAAGTCAGGCCCAGATATCGGGAGGAGGCGTCTGGGGTCAGTGCTACACAAAGGGAAAGTACATGACCCAGGAAGTCAGGAAGGACACAGGAAGGAGGCGTCTGTGGTTGACGTTGCACTTAGGGAGGGGATTAAGCAAAGGGAACTCGTCCTCTGCCGTCCCACTCCCACATGGCATAGCCCCCTGCCTCAGGAGCACATGCTCCGGCTACTTCCTTGTATTCTGTTCCTTCCCCAGCTTATCACAGCTCCACATAGCACAGCCCCTGCCTCGTGAGCGTGAGCTCCGGTTACTTCCTAATATCTTGTTCCTACCCCATCTTGCCACAACTGTCACTTGGCAGTAGCCAACATCAGACAGTCCCTCACAAGTAGACCCTTCCTTCCTTCTTTCCTTCCTTCCTTCCTTCTTTCCTTCCTTCCTTTCCCTTCCTTCTTTCCTTCCTTCCTTCCTTCCTTCCTTCCTTCCTTCCTTCCTTCCTTCCTTCCTTCCTTCCTTCCTTCCTTCCTTCCTTCCTTCCTTCCTTCCTTCCTTCCTTTTTTCCTTCTTTCCTTTCTCCTATCCTTCCATGTAATCAAAACTGTCCACTTTAGATCCTATGATTCTATCAACCTGTCTTGTCATGAATTCTTCCCCTGTCCACAGATAGGAAAGGTAATTTCTTTCTGCTTTAATAGTTCATAATAGTTTGTTAATATTATGTCTAAGTCATGTATCTCTTTGGAGCTCATCCTGGTGTGAAATATGGTGTGAAATATTGAGTTCTTTCTACTTTGCCACCTTGTCCCAGTTTAATAGAAGCTTAAAATTAAGATTTGGAACAGTTTTTTTTTTAAAAAACAAACCAAACTTCAAGATAATATTAAGATAATCTTATATTTCTATAGCACTCTCCTTAAAACATCTTTGTAAGGCAAGGAGTATATGTTATCCTCATTTTACAGATGAGAAAACTGAGGCTAAACATTTTGAAATGACTTATCCATAGTCATGTAGATACCAACTATCAGAGACAGGACTTGAACCTATGTTTCCTGGCTCCAAGTCCAGTGCTCTTTTCATCATGCTATGTTGACTTTTCACCATTTTAATGAAAGGCCTCACATGGAGGCCTTATCTATGTGTTGTCCCAGAACTGAAAAGTCTTTAGATGCTTTGCTAAATTTGTCAGTTATGAGTAGGAAATCTCAGAACTTTGGATGAGCATAACCATTAGCATGAAGAAAGATGTCTCACATTACTTTTTCATTTACTTTGGGGTTTTCAGAAGCTTTTCAGATGTAAGATGTAATATAAAGTGCTAAATTATATTTAAAATAGTTTACAATTCAAATGGATTAAAAACATTCAGAAACCCAGTTTCTATGCTAAGAACATATTTTTGTTTTGCTCTGTTTTAATAATGCAAATCCTCCACTAAAGTTTTACTCTGGCGCCTCACCCTGACACGGAAGAGCAATGGCTTCTTAAGGGCTCTGTGCCATCTGTATCTAAGCTCTGTTAAGTTCCCTGCAGCTAAAATTCAGAATTACAGAATTTTACATTTGGAAGGGACCTCAGAAGCCCTTTAGTCCAAGCCATGCCTAAATAATGATCCCCTCTACGATATTCCCAAACAATTGTCATCTAACTTTTGTTTGAAGACTTTGGGTGAGGTTCAGACAGCAACAGTTCTGGCCCATTCAAATCACCCTGAATTTCTGGGCAAGGTGGGTTTCCTAGGTTACCATTAGAGCTATGACTTTATTTCTCAGGAACAGAAAAAGATTGACACCTAGAGTAGTAGAGAGGCCAAAGACATGTTTCCCTGTACCCTTTTTGCATATGAATGTACCACAGATGGTTTTAGTGCTATCAATAAGCTCCATAGATCAATTGTAAAAATGTGTGGCTGTGTCTTTGTTCCTTAAGGTTCTGAGCTAGCACAGAAGGTGAACCCAAGGCAGACCATTCCAATTATGGATAGCTCTACTTTAATGAAAGTTTTCCTTAATCAAGCATAAACTTACCTCCTTTATAACTTCTACCCATCACTCTCAGCTTGGCCTTCTAGGGCAAAGCCTAATCTTTCTTCTACACTTCAGTTCTTCAATTACTTGAAGACATTAATCATTTCTTCCCTACATCTTTTCTTCTCCAGCAGCATCATGGAGTTTGTTTGTTTTTGTTCATAGAAACTCCTGCAAATAGTCTAGCATATGTGTCATACTTAGGGCCACCAGGCCACAAGTGCCCATAAAACTCCCTACTATAGCCAAAACCAGATTAAAATGTAATTGGGTAATGTTTAACAAAATAAATAAAAATACATTACAATATAGATAATGTTAATTTGTGGTTTCCTAAGACAATTTGCTGTCAGTTAGGATCCTCTCTATTTGAGTCTGACACCACTGGAGAGTATGAAGAAATTGGTAGAAGGAATATACAAACCAATATAATCAGAGACTTTTGAAACTTAAAAGGTAAATGCAGCTGAAATGGAGCCATTCCTATCTCTACCTTCTGCAATTGACAGATAAGTAGCATAACCCCCCCTTTTTTTTGGTCATTCAAGTTTCTTTCTAGAATTCTAGTCATTTAATCCCAGAATTATAGAGTCTCAGAATAGGAAAAACAATCTAGTGAAATCTGTACCTGAACAAAGCCACCCCAACAACATTCCTGATGTAGCAGGAACATTCTAGACTCTGCCAGTAGTCTGAAATTCTGAGTAGCTTCATCTGCCATTTTGACCTTCTAGGCTAATGCCAATGGTGGAAAGAGGTAGCTGATGACAGATGCAGAACTGTGTCTAGACTTTGAAAGTGAAAGACAGGCACTGAGACACAGTAGGGGCTGAGGTAGATGCCCCTGACTGATGATATTAGAATCACGTTGGTCAGGTGGGACCATGTGGGAGTTAGCCTCTGGTGTAATGGTACAATGCCCCCTGTCAGTGCTGGTTGTAGAGATAGACAGATATCTCATAGATATGAGAGGATCCTGGAGCAGAGTTAGAGTAACCCCAAGAGAATAGTGATCCTGGGACCCCGGATGAGCTATCCCTTGGGCCTGTTTGCCTATGCAGCTGTGACCAGGAAAATCACTGAAATTCTAGTCCTTTCTAGTCCAGAAGTGAGCTATCTGCCTGGGTCCAGCTCCTGTTTCATGGGGAGACAGCTAGTTTAAAATATAACACTAAACTTCTGAGTTATCTCTCTCCACTGTTCCTGGGTGTGACTAGAAGACTGAAGAGAAGTGAGTGAGGATCTAGCCTAAGAGAGCTTTCTTCCTGGGAAGGGCTGGATCTGGGGAATGAATGGAATTGGCTATCTATGTCACATGCAATTGATGCTTCTAGTTTTACTATACGTATACCAATCTAATTAAATTGTGTGTTTAAATATAGCTTCCAATAAACGTGGATAAATGGAGCAGAACTAAGGCCAGGCAGAACTAGTAGCAAGGCCACACAGTAGGTGGTGCCCAAGCCAGAAGTTAAATGGACCATATTTCTGCATAAGCATACAGATCATTACAGCATGGGGAGCAGAGTGCTGTTTGATGGGCAGTCACATGCCCCAGGAACTTTACTGTTGACAGAATCCAGATTGCTACCCTTGTTTACACTTATTCCCCTGCAAAGGGTTCATATAGTCTTCACCTGAAAACTTCAAGTAGTAAGGAATCCATTGCCTCCCAAAGCACTCCATTCCATTTTGGATAGCTCTAGTTGTTAGGAGGATTTCCCTTACAGAATCTACCTCTTTGCAACACCTTCTCATTTCTTCTGCACCACCCTCCCCTGCCCCCAAAGTCTTTTCTTCAGGCTAAACATCCTCAGTATCTTGGACTGATCCTTACATGGCATGATCTAGAGGACTTTGATCATCTCAGACGCTTTACTGATTATTAGTATCTTTCCTCAAATGTTGTGTCCAGAACTGAAGACCAGAACAACGCTCCATATTTTGCCATCCAGCACAGAATAGATCAGGACCCTTCCTTATCTCCTTAGCCCTGTTTACTCTATGCTTCTGTTAACTCTGGCTAAGATCTCATTAGCTCTTTGGCCTTTAGCTCTTTATTCCACTGTTGGTTGATTCATGCCAAATTTGCTGTCCACCACAATGCCCAGATCTTTTTTCAGTAGACTGCTATTTAGCTAAGCCTCTCCCAGCTTGTATTTGTGAAATTGACTATTTTTTAATTCAAGTCAAGACTTTTCATTTATTCCTATGAAATTTCAATTTATTTAATTCAGCACAATATTCTAGACTGCAAAAGGTCTTTTTAGAATCTGACTGTCATCCAATATGTTAACTCTTGTTCTTAGATTTGTGTCACCTATAAATTTAATAAAGACACCCTGCCCCGCCTCCAAGACTGGCACTCAGAGCTTGTAGGCCTTGAGTCAATTAACATCATTTGGAAGGTGGTTGACATCTTCTACCATGTTACTAAAGTAACATGTAAGCTGCCATTTGTAAGTCCACACAAGAAGTAGTACTTCCTAAAACACTTTCCCATTACACATTCATATAATGCATTGAGCTCTGCAAAATGTTTTTGTACAAGAAAACACTGAAGTATAAAGCTAAAAGTATTATTATCTGCATTCTATAAAAAACCAAAAACAAAGTCTCAGAGAAGTTGTATAAGTTGCCTGCGGTCCCATAGCCAATAAGCATTAGAGCTAGGACACAAGCCCAACTCTTTTGTACTAGAGGGATTTCAATCTGAGTCTCCTCCCTTCAAGTCCAACAGTCGTTCTACTCTCTATACTTCCCTGCCTTTCTTATGAGATGTCAAGCTGTCAAAGTTACTTTTGGAGAGAACTGTCAGGGTTACTTATCTTCACTTTGGTGGAAAGTAGGGATAATTGATTCCTGGACTTATTATAGGATACATAGTCCTCTAAGTACATGCCTAAGAAGGTTCAACACTAGTTGGTACACCTGATGCCCCCACATTTATAGATTAAGAGCACATTTGGACAAGAATTAGGGAGCTTACTGTGTTCTCCCGTCATAGATTGAGCTTGACCTTCAGAATGATTTGGCATCAGTGCCTCCTGTCTATTAGAGGGTCCTATGCTTGTTGATAATAATCACGAAGTAACTAGTATGGCTCATAGCAAGTTAAAAAACAACACATTTTTGAAAAAATTTAAAAACTGCAACAGTTTGCTTAACTAAAATCAGAGAGAAATGATTTAAATTAGTAGTAATGTGTGAGATAAACTGTGCCAGATCAATGGGTTCCAGGTTGCATTTGGCTTAATTAATATCCATTCATAGTAACTTACTTTGCTCCTGATATAAGGAAACTTATGCTAAAAATGATAATATTTTCATAGCCATATCTAACAATAGATGCCACTGCTGGATCCAAGGGACAGAGACATTCTGCCCTTTACTCTCCTGCTAAGGAGCCCCTCTACTCTGGACCCTGACATGTGCAGACTAGACTGGGTTCGATCCTTGTGGAACCCAGCTTTTCATGAGAAGGGTTAGGCTTCCTTTTAAATCACTCTTTGGCTCCATTCATCCCCCATCCTGGTGCAGGGCGGAAAAAGAGCTTACTGCTTAAGTTTTGGCTTATGTCTAAAGTACTCAATGAACCATATGAATCAGATATGGGACAGGTATTTATTTCCTTTTCACAAAAGAAATGCTAAACATAGAATACTCACAAGTATGCATTGCTAGAAAGATTTAAAATAAGATTCATTAACTTGACTTATAACCATAGGTATAGCCTCTTAGAAATCTGAGACATATCTCGTCAGAATACAAAGCGCTTTCCAAGACTCCTAGCATTTACATGGTGTTTTAAGGTTTGCAAGGTGATTTACACATATTATCTCATTTGATCTTCCCATCTTCACGTCAGAGACAGGATCTGAACCCAGGTTGTCTGACCCTGGAGTCAGTGCTTCTTCCACTGTACCCTGCCTCTATGTGAATCCACATACATCATCTGATGTTTCTCTGATTAGATATTCCTTGTTTCTTATAGCATAATAATATTCCATTACATTCATCTAACGCAGATTGTTCGACCATTCCTCAATAAATGAGCACCCAGTTCTTTCCTTTTTTTTTTTTTTTTTTTGCTACAACAAAAAAGTGGTGCTATGACTATTTTATCCTTGAAGTATTGTAGTAGGATTTCTGGGTTAAAGGGTATAAGCTGTTTAGTGATTTCCACTTAATTTTATAGATGAGGAAATTGAGTCCCAGAGAGGCTAGGTGACCTAAGGTCATAAACCTAGTTAGTGGTAAGCTAGAGCTGGCCTGAAAACCACATCTCCTGATTCCTAGATCTTTTCACTAGGTCACACTTGTTGTTGTTGTTCTATGCAGGAATTGTTACCTATAGATAAAAGTCTACCAGGCATCCCCAAAAGATAACTTCTCAAAATAATCCATAAAATTGTGCATTAGCATTTAGAAAACCATAGTTTCTATTTATGTAATAGCATATATAAACAGTAGCAAATAGCATTTCCTTCTCAAAGAAGCCTTTGTGTGAAGGAGTATCTTGTCAAACAGGTTTGGGTAATTAGCACTTCAAGATCATTAATTATCCAAAGTGGTTTTTGCTTCAAGTTTCAGGAGCCTAAACTTAGATTACAGAATGGCATCATTCTAGCCAGAGGGCTTGGTCCCAGGTGAGAGGGGGTTAAGCCTGGTTATGTGTTGCTATAGCAATTCTTGCCATAGCACTCTGGCTTCCTTATCCATCCACCCCATGGCCTACATTACCAAGGAACGAAAAGTCAAAAGGGTGTAGCTGAGGCATCTTCCAGCCATTTCAGAGTAGCACGTATGTCTGCTGCAGCAGCTAAGAAATGCTGTGAGGAGGCAAAGGCTGAATACCCCCAAGGGACCTGAAAGAATCCAGGGCTAAGAACAAGGGAGGCTTTTACCTTTCCTTTCTGCAAGAGGTAAAGAGGAATTAGATTCCACATGAAAAACTCCATTTTTATTGTTAACAACACTGAGTAAATGCTGCTGCTTCATAAAGCTTATGGAAACAAACGGAGGTGAATACAGCCAAACATCTTTGGCATCCTCCCCCCCCCTTCTTCTGAATTCAAACACTCCCAGATGCTGAACTGACACTTCTCTCTCTGAGCCCTAAGAGAAAAATAATGAGATGGTCAATAAATATTCATGAGGCAATAGAAAACATAAATATTTATAAAGGAGCACTAATACCTCAAAAATAAGGAGTATACCCCTGGCAAGTGAACATTCCTCAAGCCATCAGGGAGTTCCTTTACTGACCCAGACTCCTCACCTTCCTTTTCCACCTTGGATTCATTATTGTAGAGGATATGGAGCAGACTTCTCCTTTGAAGTGTTTTGGTTGCCTGTATGTGAACAACCTACTTATTGGATTATCCCTTGCAATTGATTTAAAAGGACAATATTAACCAATCACATCCGACAGGTCAATTCATTCTCATAGTCAGGAATATATTCAGCAGCTAATTTATCTCATTGGGTTCATTAGGATGCATTTCTACTAGAAATCAAATCTATAAGGACCGCAGTTGAGTCAATCTGTCAGCAACACTGAGCTGGCCAAGTACAGTTATCCCTTCTACATTGTGACTTTCCCAATAGAGGATTTTGATATATCTCAGGTTGGCACAGAAAATTAAATGGGAATTTTGGGGGAGTTTTGTTGAAACTGCAGACAACACCCAAACGCCAGCAGCCAACACAAAGCCTGTGACCAAATATTTAACCCAAATTTTACAATAAGATACTGTATATACCCTATAAAAGAAAATGAAAAAATTCAGACTTCTCCTCTGGTATAAAGGGAGGGCCAAAAAATTTTACGAAGATTTTCTAGATTGTGGTGTGGAAGGTATAACTATAGATAGAACACTGGTACTGGAGCCAAGAAGGCTTGGATTCAAATCTACTCTCAGATCTTTATTAGGTGAGTCACCCTAGGCAAGTCATTTTACCTCTCTTTGCCTCAGTTTTCTCATTTGTGAAATGGGGAGAGCAATAACACCTACCTTCTAAGGTTGTTATGAGGATCAAATGAGATAATATTTGTGAAATGCTTTACAAATCTTAAAGCATCATATAAATGCTAGCTATTCTTACTTTGTTTGTATTCCTCAGTATTCAACACACTGCTCTGCAAATAGTAAGTGCTTAATAAAAACTTTTCTTCATTCATTTACCTACCTGCCCAAATAATATCTTAGAAAACTAGGTTTAGAACTAAAAGGAACCTTAAGTAATCATCAAGTCTAAAGTTATTTGCCTAAGGTCACACATGTAGTAAGTAACAGACCTAGAGCTTGAATCCAGGTTTTCTGATTCCAAAGCTAGGGCTCTTTTTAATATACCATATTGCATCTTCTTTACTATATGATGCAGAACTTTATAGTCTTTGCTGAATAATTATCTAAGCATTTGAAGAAATCTGATGTTCCTTTGTGAGGAAAATATTGGTAGTGTTTCTGTGACCCACCTCTGCCAGGAAGTGGGATTTTAACAAGTCAAGTTCCCAAACTTTTTAAAAAAATGTCACTTTTACCTCCAGCATGCCTCATAGCTAAAACAAAGATAACCTAATGGATAGAGCACTATGTCTAAAATCAGGAAGACCTGAGTTCAAATTTGGACTTAGATATTTACTAGTTATTACTGGGCAAGTCACTTAACCTTTGTCTGCCTCAGTCCTCAAGTGTAAAATAGAGATGATAATAATGACACCTACCTCTCAGGGTTGTTGTGAGGATTAAATAAGATAAGATTTACAAAGCCTTCACCATGGTACTTGGCATACAGTAGGTGCTTAATAAATGCTTCTTTCTTTCTTTCCTTCGTTCTTCCCTCATTAATCAACTAGACAGAAAATATTTAATTTCAAAAGTCCTCCCCTGTGACCCAGACCACTGTTGCCCCTTTCCTCTCCTGCCTCTAGAAAATATACGCTGTACTCAAAAATGCAAATCATTTTAACATGAGCTGAAAGAAAATGTAATTAGAAGGAAAATCTGTCATTTTACATAAAATCCCAGTGTGTCACATGCCATTCAAAGAAAGAAATGTAGTCAGAAATGACATTAAGTGGCATGGGGCTCAGAAGGAAGGAGATGATACCCACTGCGCTTTCCTCCAGTCTCATGACATCTGTAATATTTCTGACTCAGTTCTGGGTGCCACAAGGACATCCACCATGTTTTCCCTTCATTAATAGCTGGCCTTTTAAGGCATACAAAGCCCTTCACATACGTGATCTTACTTGATTCTTACAACTCTGTGAGGTAAGTGTGATTATTATCCCCATTTTACAGATGAGGAAACAGATTGACAGAGGTTAAGTGACTTGCCCAGGGTCATATAGTCAGTAAGTGTCTGAGTTCAAATTTGAACTAAGGTCTTCTTGAGTTTATATTTAGAATCCATTATCTATACTTCCTAGCTGCCTTCTAATTATTTTTCCCTTTTAGGATCTATAACTTCTTTTCAAAGCTCCATGTAAGTGATGCCTCCTGCTTGAATCTTTTCTCGATCCTCCCAGTAATTGGTCCTCTCTCCTGAAATCATTTGGTCAATCAACTAGTACTTACATATTAGGCACTGTGCTAGGCACTAGGGATACCAATACAAAAGACAGATAGTTCCTGACCCAAGGAAATGATATTCTCCTTTTTTTTTGAAAATCCTTTTTAAAGTGCATTGCAATTGCCTGATGTAAAAGAACACTGTATTTGAGAAGAAGGAAGGAATTAAGAGCTAGGACAATCAGGAAACACTTTTTGAAGAAGGTGGCATTAGGGGTAGGTGGTGCAGTGGATAGAGCACACCAGCTCTGGAGTCAGGAGGACCTGAGTTCAAATCCGACCTCAGACACTTGACACTTACTAACTGTATGACCCTGGGCAAGTCACTTCACCCCATTGCCTTCACCAAAACAAAAAAACAACAAAAAAAAAAGAAGGTGGCATTGATGCCAAGTCCTGAAAAAACTGCCGTAGCTCCAAAAGGCAAAGGTGAGGAGGGAGAGTGCTCCAGACATGGGAGACAGCCACTTGCACAAAGGCAGCAGATGGAAAGTCCTGTAGGGGAAATAGGAAGTGGGAGAGTTTGACTGGATCATTGAAGAAAAAACTAATCCATATGAAGATAAGTGAAAAAAATTATAGCATTTTTGTCTTTATCAGTTTATATATTGTGTCTCCCTAAAACAATGTAAATTTCTAAAGGCAAATGTCGTTTTCTTTCTATCTTTGTATACTCTGTACCTTATACAGTACCTTACTGATAAAAAAGTGCTTAATTAGTCATTGTTGAATTGAATTGAATAATTTGGGCCATCCAGAGGACAGTGATCAGGTTGGTGTAGGGGACCAGAGGCCAAGCCATACCAATATCAGTTGGAAGAACTAAGGATATTGACTTTGCAGAGAAGACAGGTATGTGAAGGATGTCACTTGGAAGAAGAATTAGAGATGTGACCAGTTATGACTTCAGAAGACTGATAAGTCATCATACCTGCTTCATGGCAAAGAGGTCATGAACTAAAAGTATAGAATGCATTCTCAGATAGGATCAAAGTAGTGACTAGTTTTGCTTGATTATACACATGTGTAATAAGTGAGAGTTTCTATTTGTTATAAGAGAGGGCAGGCAATCATGGGTAGTGATAAATATGCAAAAAATAAGAACATCAATAAAACATTTTTGAAAATACATAGAAGAAAACAAGAAGTACAGAAGAGTAATTTTGTCATTATCTCATTAAATTACATATACTTATATATGTAATATATACCTATGGCCTATATACTTATTTATGTAATATATACCTATCATCTATGGGTGATAGTTTCAGAGAAGTTGATAAATGGCTGGTATAAGGTTGTCAATGATGTGCTTTGATGGCATGTAAGACTTCCCACAATAGTAACTGCCCCAAGTTGGAATAGACTGCCTCAGGAGGCAGTGGGTTCCCCATCACTGGAGGTCTGCAAGGAGAGGCTAGATGAGCGATCACTTGTGCAGGCCTCTTCTGAAAGAAATTCTGGTTGGATTAAATCTTAATAAATCCTTAATAAAAGGATTTGTTCTGTGAAGTTTGGATTCAGTCAAAGGGCCATACCTGAGGACCTAGAGGACTAGATGTGGCCTTGAGGCCACAGGTTCCCCACCCCTGAATTAGATGATACCTGAGGTTCCTTCAGCAGCTAGGTGGAGCAGTAGAGTGAGGAAGACCTGAGTTCAAGTCTGGCTTCAGACACTTACAAGCAATGTGACCCTGGGCAAGTCCCTTAACTCTGTTTGTCTCAGTTTCCTCATCTGTAAAATGAGTTGAAGAAAGACGTGGTAAACCACTCCAATATCTTTTTTTTTTTTTCAGCCAATGACAAGGTTTATTAGAACATCCTTCGTATTGGGCAGACTCTTAAGGAGTCTGAACATGGGTAAGCAGTGGCTAGACTATAAGAATCTAAGCAGTGGCTAGATTTTAAGAATCTAAGCAGTGGCTAGATTATAAGAATCTAAACACTACTCCAATATCTTTGCCAAGAAAATCCTAAATGGGGTCACAAAGAGTCAGACACAACTGAAACAACTGAACAACAATAACAAGAGGTTCCTTCCAACTTTGAGATTTTGTGAAACTGTGTACAGTAAACCTCATTAAGAAGGGAGGGGGAGGAAGTGAGGGGGTGTGTGGGGGGGTATATTAGTGATAAGTCTGAATTGTTAAAGAATTGCAGTTTTATCATTTTTAAGTATAAGCAGCACCAGAACTGTGTTAATAAAATCTTTCTTCACTAAGATTCACTGGGGATTTGGTTCAAGGAAGAGGTGAGAAAGATGTCTAATTAGCATATTCATTGTATGTAAATGTAAGTGCTTCCAAAGTCCTTGAAGAAGCTTTAAAATAACTGTTCCCCAAGTAGTATAATAATTCTTTATGCTTTTTGCTTAGCAAATAATTTCATCGTAGGGTGATAACTTCAGCCTGGTTTAGAGTAGTACTAATTATTAAAACTTTTAGTATAATACAATCCAGAAACAAAACCAAGTGAATTTGGAGACTATAGGTGCCCTTGCTTCCTTCTTACACCTTACATCTCTCCAAATACTCTACAATGTGATGATACCGTTAAAATGATTTCGCTTGGTAACCTGTGTACTGGAGACTCAGAGCTCCCCACCCTGTCAAGTTTTCTGACCAAAGTTGTTCAGAAGGACATCTCTGATAATGAGATTGCATTGAATCTTCTTATTTCATCAAACTCCAACCCAGGCCTGAATTGATTTTATTCTGCTCAGGTTTGGGTGGAGACAGACTTCCAAGACTGGGGGTGGTATTTCCTTTGATGGCAGGTAATACTGGCCCCTGTGGACTATGGTCTAAAGCACGTAATCAAGACCTCATTTTAGGATGACCTACCTTCTAGTATGTCGATCAATCATGGTTGATTGGCATCCCTTGGGAACACCTACTCTTTGAAGGGCAAGCAAGGCTGTACCTCAAAATCCCAAACTGAGCCAATTTTGAACTGGCCTCCTTAGGGGTGCCCAGTTTTGGACTGAACTCCCATGCAATGCATATCAAGCCACCCTGAAAGAAATTAAACTGTGGACACATGTACCCCAATTTCTTTTGTCTCTTTCTTAGAGCAGACTATGTTTCAAATTGGGGTTCTTGGGGTTCGGGGTTCACAGTACCCACTCTTGGTTGAGACAGAGAGAGAAAGAGACAGAGACAGAGAGAGAGACACAGAGACAGAGAGAGAGAGAGACAGAGAGAGAAAGACACACAGAGAAACAGAGACAGAGATAACAGAGAGACAGAGACAAAGAGACAGAGATTGACAGACATAAAGGGAGAGAAGAGAGATATGCAGCAGGTATAGTTGGGAGAACATTGAACTAGTAGTCAGATAACCTGACTACTGATCCCAGCTATGTAGCCTTAGGCAAATTTCTAATTTTCCCTGAGCCTTGGTGCCTCAGTCACTAACTCAAAATGTGATCTCAGGCAGATTATTTAATCTGTCTGGCCTTTGTTTCCATATTCTACAAAATAAGGATATCGAACTAGATCTGGGGTTCTTAACCTTTTTTGTGGACCCCTTCAACAGACTGGTGAATGGACCCCTTCTCAAAAACTGTTTTTAAATATACAAAATAAAATACACAGGACTACAAAAGAAGTCAATTTGATTGAAATAGAGATGTAACTTTTCCCATCCAAGTTCATAGATTCCCTGAAATCTCTCCACAAATCCTTTGGGAAGGAAGGAAACAAGCATTTACTACACATCTACTGTTGCAAGACACTGCTAAGTGTTTTACAAATACCATTTCACTTGATCCTCACAACAACCCTGTGAGATAGGTCCTATTATGATCCCCATTTTGCACATGGGAACTGTGGCAAAGAGGAAACTGAGGCAAAGAGAGGTTAACAGCCTTGACCAAGGTCACGTAGCTAGTAAATGTTTGATGATAGATTTGAACTCAGGTCTCTCTGACATCAGGTACAGTAACATTTTATCCACTATATCATCCTACTGTCTTGGGGAGGGGTGGGGAGGGTCCTAGACTAGAGATTAAGAATCCCTGATAAGGTGACCAATGCAGTCTTTTTTAGCTCTAAAACCCTGTAGATTTTTGTATCTTGTCTTCAAATATAGTCCCAGGCATGGGACACACTGTTTTTATCACACATTATATAAACAGAGGTGATATAATAGCCAATAGAAAAGGTGGTCCATTTTAGTCCCTAGCACACACCTAGGGCTCCTACAAATGCAGAATGATCTTATCTTGTTCATCCTCCCAACCCCCCTCTAGGGCAGATATGGTGCAATGAAAGGATACTGGATACTGGACAGGAAATCAAGAGACCCAGGTCTGAGGTCTGGTTGTGCCACTTCTGGGTAGCTAGGTGGCACAGTGGATAAAATGCCCAGCCTGGAGTCAGGAAGACTTGAGTTAAAATCTGATCTCAGGCACTTACTAGCTGTGTGATGCTGGGCAAGTCACTTAACCCTGTTTGCATCAGTTTCCTCATCTACAAAATGACGTGGAAAAGGAAATGACAAACCACTCCAGGATCTTTGCCAAGAAAACTCCAGATGGGGTCACAAAGAATTGGATATGGCTGAAACAACTGAACAACAAATCTGCCACTTACTAGCTATGTAACAATCAGCAAACTAACTTTTCTGGGCCACAGTTTCCTCTTCTGGAATGTGAGGGAGATAGACTAGGACTCGGGTGGGGAACCTGCCACCTCGAGGCCACGTGTGGCCTTCTAGGTCCTTGGGTGCAGCCTTTTGACTCAGTCCAAGTTTTACAGAACAAATCCTTTTATTAAGAGGATCACTAAGGTACCCAACAGGTCAAAATCTATGATCCTGTGATTTCTCAAAAAAGTGTCAGGGATTATTATCCTGTTTTACAAATGAAAAATTGTGGCATAAACTGGCTCAAGCCTCTCTATATAGCAAGCCAGATGGAGCCAGCCAGGAGTTTCAATTTTCCATATTCCACTTTGGTAGTCAAATAATAAAAGCCGACCTTTATATAGGGAGAGGTAAAGTCAACGAAAGGCAGGTCTCAGAGCCAGGAAGACCTAGGTTCACATCCCATTTCTGACACCTAATGGCTGCATGACCTTGGGAAAGTCATTTAACCTCCAAGTGCCTAGTGCACCCTGCCTTTCCCCCCCCCCCGCCCCAAGCTCTGAAGAATACAAATTAGGGAGCAGGCCCCTGCATTGGTAGAGGGAATTTTTTCATCTGCTATTCCCTACCTTAATGAAATCACTATTCTGAACCAATAAAGAATTAGAGAGATATATTCATACATAACTAATAACAATAGTTAGCAATTATATAGCACTTTAAGGTTTACAAAGCACTTTATCTGCCATATCATTTGAAATACACAACCATCCTGTGAGGTAGGTGCTTATTATTACAGATGAGGAAACTGAGGCAAACAGGGCTAAGTGACTTGCCTAAGGTCACACAGCTAGTAAGTGTCTGAGGTCATATTTGGACTCAGGTCTTCCTAACTCCAGACTCAGTGCTCTATCCATTGTGCCACTTAGCTGCCCATATATATGCATATGTATATGTGTGTGTATAAGCATATGTATTATATATAAGCATATGTGTGTGTGCTTGTGTGTATAATATAGTCAGTCCTTGACTTTTGCAGGGGTAATGTTCGTAGAAACCAGCAAGAAAGTTAAAAAAAGTGAATGTTGATACATCAATCCTATGAGAAATAGGGGGTTAAGTTCTTGCAACCACCAAAAACTGTAATCTTTCACTAGAGATTGCTAAAAATCTGTATACAATTTTCTGTATACAATTCTTTGTAATAAAACATAAATTCTGATAATACATACTTTTCCTAACAAAGTAACTATGAAATAACTCATAAAATGCAGTATATAAAATAAAATTGGTAATGTGCAAAACATTTTTTCTTGCTAGTAATTCCCTAGAATTCTGTGACCTTTTGGGACACAACTATCCCAAAGTCATACTTTTAAAAAAAATACACTAATTTCAGACAATGTTAACTTTTTATAACACTTAAAATCTATATTACTATAAATGCTGTACAGAAAATAAAATTCTTAAAACTAAAACATTTTTTAACCTGAATCTTACCTTCCACTGTGTCAGATGGCAGTGTGAGGGCATTGTACTGTTTGTACTATACTGCTGTAAACCTCTCTACTTTGGCTGCCCTCTGAAAACTGAGCTAGAGATTGATGGGACTTTGGTCACTGAAGATACAGAAGGTAGTGATACACTGAAGATGGTGGGAAGGTCCCAACATCATCTCTAAGACTCTGTCCTTCAAGGCTGGTGGATGGCATTGGAGACACATCAGCTTGAAATAATCCATTAGCAACATCTGCTTTGTTTTCCCTCTGAGATCCTTAAGGGTCTCCCCGCTGATAGCAGCTGTAGACATTCCAGCGTGGGGCTCATCTCGCACTTCTATTTTCTCTCTAAGCTGCATCGCTGACTTTGCACACTTGAGCTTAGAGCCCAAACGACTTGCACTATATTTTAGGGACATAATCACAACACAGAACTTGAGTTTTAAAGGCAAACAATGAAAATATGCACCGAATGCATGGAGAGCCCATTCATTACTCTACAATGGTAGGATGAAGAAGACTTAGTGAAGCGCCTAGAAGGAGACCAGCCACTTCACAGACTTGTTTCCTCTCACCTCTCACTTTTTTCTCTATTGTGCATAGTTTCAAATGTATGTGGTTGCCAACAGGAAAGTGAAAATGAGGTCACGAATAAAATCACAGGAACACTTGAAGTTTGGCAAGTTAAACTCGGGAATAGTGAGGATTGACTGTATGTGTGTGTATGTAAGCACCTACCTCACAGGATGGTTGTGTGTTTCAAACAAGATGGCATGTAAAGTGCTTTGCAAACCTTAAAGTGTTATGTAAATGCTAGCTATTATTATTATTAGTACATGTAGTACATATATAAGCAAATGTATATGTATATGTATGTATATGAGTATATGTATATGTACATAAGAGTGTCTAAGTGGTGTAGTGATTGAAGAGCTGGGTTTGGAGTCAGGAAGACTAGAGTTCGAATTCTGCCTCCAGCACTTACTTTCTGTATGACCTTGGGCAAATCTCTTAGCTTACATACGCACTGTGTATGTGTATATACACACATATATGCACATAAATATACATATGTGTATACATATATTGCACATAACACTGTAAGTGCATGTTAAATAACATCTATAGTACTTCAACATTAAAAAATTATTTTATTCAATCTTTAAAACTATACTATGAGGTATATAACATATATACATATACATATATATACACTCATATAATGTATATGTGTATATACACATATACACAATACAATGTATATATGAGACATATATATATATACACAGCTCATATATACACATGCAAGTATGTTGTTGAGCTGTTTCGATCATGTCCAATACATGTAATAAGTAATAATATATTATATAATTACATGCATGTAACACATACTACCACCATATAAAATGATGAATATAAAGGATATAAAGAAGCATGGAAAGACATAGGAACTGACCCAAAGTATGCAGAAATTTAATATACGCAGTGACTATAACAATGTAAATGGACAGAACAACACACATATATGCAAGTAGGTGTATATATACACATATATATAAACATACAAATACATTGTGTGCATATATTATATATAACACTTCATAGATTAAATAATATATATCTATAGCACTTTAATATTCAAAAATTATTATCTCAATCTTGAAAACTACCCTGTCATGGAGGACCTAAGGTTATTGTCCTTGTTTAGTCACTTCAGTCATGTTCAACTCTTTGTGACCCCATTTGAGGCTTTCTTAGTGAAGATACTAAAGTGGTTTCCCATTTCCTTCTCCAGCTCATTTTATAGATGAGGAAACTGAGGCAAACAGGGTTAAGTGACTTGCCCAGAATCACACAGCTAGTAAGTGTCTAAGGCCAGATTTGAACTCAAGAAGATGAGTTTTCTTGACTCTAGGCCCAGTGCTCTGTCCGCTGCACCACCTAGCTCCATTTTACTCAGAGAAGATTCTGAAGTTCCTAGAGGCTCAGTGACCTAGACAGGGCCACACAGCCAATAACTGCCAGAGGCTGGTTTCACACCCAGGTTTTTCTGACTTTGTGTCCAGCACTTGGGTCACTGTAGCAGGCTGACCCTCAGTGAAGTAACTAGACCACACTTTCTCCTAAAAGGAGAGAGAGAAGTTAAGGGGTGCCATGTCTCAGAAGGCAGGATGTGGCTAGGCTTGGGAACAAGAGGGTTGAGAACCATTCTGCTGCTCCTTATTAGGAAATGTTTCTCTAAAGCTCTTCCTTTTTCTACCTGGTCATTTTCCCATCCTTTCAGGCTGAATCTGTCTTAAGTAACTTCATCCCACCCTAATATTATTTGTACATCTACCATATCTAATACTAAAAAGTGCTTAGTCAATGCCTTCATCTTCCTTAACATCCCCAGAAATGATGCAAGCTGCTAATAAAAAAAAAGTTCCCTAGAATCACCACTGGGTAGCTATAATCATAGCTCCATCTACCTTCCACTCAAAGTACTTTGGTGCAATGCAGAAGAAAGATGCACGTACACATGCATTCCCATTTGTATCAAGTCTGAATGTCATTGCAGTGTCCTACGTGACCCCCTGACTGCTGCTGTCCTAACTCTTGTCCCAAGACCTGTCATTCTGAGCACAAAACCAGCCCCATCCTACCTGCCCCTCTGACTCGTGCATCTCCTCACCATGACAATGCACAGAAATCTTTAACAGCATAGGAAGGTAAACAGGAAAAACAGGTGAGGGAAGACACCATGACAGATGGCAGGGGGAATGAAAAGAAGGAAACCTGTTGGATGGAGAAAAGAGAAGGGTGAAGGAAGGGAAATGGTTGTTTTACTCTGGCTTCAGTACTGTATTGCTGAATGCATTTTGGAGGTTGGGGCTGAAATGCTAAAGAGTGTGTACCTTTATTTATACCCCAGTACTCCAGTTGGCAACATGGGTGTACTCCCTCAAAACATAGGGGAGGGGTAAAGGGAACAAGCATTTATATAGCACCTACTATGTGCTGGGCACAGTGCTAAACATTTTACAAGTATCTCACTTGATCCTCACTACGATCCTAGGAAGTAGGTGCAGTCATCCCCATTTTACAGATGAGAAAACTGATGCAAACAGGTTTAAGTGACTTGCCCAGAGTCACACAGCTAGTATGCGTCTGAGGTAGAATTTGAACTCAGATCTTCCTAACTTCAGAACTAGGGCTCTATCAAGAGATAAAAACCCATCCATACCTTCCCCTTTCTATACAAGTCTGGCCCTTCTGTAAACGTGACATGGGGTGGGGGGGGATCCAAAGTGCTGGGGCAGGGAGAAGTTTCCATCTTTTTTTTTTTGGAATCTTGTAGATACTTGGCACGCAGCTGGTCATACATTGTTTTTCCTATCCTTTATACTGCATTCTGCTGCCTCCCCCGTCATTTGTGATGTCCTGCAGCTCTCTATGTGACCTTTCAATGCCCTCTGGGTGATGTTCAACTTCGATTCTTTGGAAACTATAGTCTTCCAAGTATCTTTACTTAAACATTTACTTTTCCCAAATATATAACTGAAATTGCTGAAAATAGTGGGAATAATTCTACAGATATTCTTTATATGTCATTCCTTTGTCTTAAGCTGCCTTCATCATCAAACATCATGAGCAAATGGATATTAAGTAATCCACATCATAATAGCTACTATTTATATGGCAATTACAACGTGCCAGACACTGTGCTGAGTACTTTACAATGATTATCTTATTTTTTTCTTTTTAGGCAATTGGGGTTAAGTGACTTGCCCAGGGTCACACAGCTAGTGTCAAATGTTTAGTCTGAGGCCACATTTGAACTCAGATCCTGCTGATTTCAGGGCCAGTGCTTTATCCACTGTGCCACCTAGCGGCCCCTATCTTATTTAATCCTCCCAACAACCCTGGAAGGCAGGTGCTGTTATTATTCCCATTTTACAAGTGAGGAAACTGAGGCAGACAGTGATAAGGTGACTTGCCCAGAGTAGCACAGGTAGCAATTATCTGAAGCCAGATCTGAACTCCAGTCTTCCTGCTACCAGCCTCAGTGCTCTATCTACCTCACTACCCACCTGCTCCATGGCTCCCCTATGATGTTTTTCAAAGTTTTGATTGTAATAGCCAGCATTTACAAAATACTTTAAAGTATGCAAAATACTTTACAAATATCTTACCTTAGTTTTACATCAACCTCAATATCATAATCTTTGTCTTCAGGAAGCTAGCAGGGAAACAATATGGACAGACATATAAAATTAATGAAATGTTACATGGTCAACATGGAATGCATTAAAAGCCATATTTATCACAGGATTGTAGAAATAGGACCTGAAAAGACCTTGGGAACTATCTAATACAATCCCCTTTACAGGTAAAGAAACCAAGGAATAGAGGGGTTAAGTGACTTGTCCAGGGTCACACAGCTAATTAGTGTCCCAGGTCTTCCTGACTGATTCAACCATACCTTTACAGATACATACTGGATACACAATACCCATAGTATATAGTTTGAGTTCAGTGGGATGAAGAGGATCTGTTTCCTGAAGTAATGCTGAACTGAGTTCAATAAGATAAAGGACCTACGAAGGAAGTTGCTATCTGCATCCAGAGAAAGAACTGATAAATAAAAGTATGTATTGAATGATTTTACGTACACACACACATTTGTGTCTAATGGTAGCCATCTCTAGGGAGGAGGGGGAAGGAAGAAAAAAAGGAAAAAAAATGTTACAAGATAACTTTATTATATATTTGAAAGGAATAGCAAGTTTTATGTAATAGATTTGCAGTTTCATGTGCAATCTTTTTTTTTTACTATATGCAATCTTTTTCTACTATGTTATTGCAATGCCTATTTTATTTCATAAATTAAAAATAAAATAAATAAAATTTTAAAAGATTAAAAGAGTAATAAAAATAGCTACTTAGCATTTCTGTATCACTTTAAGGCTTGCAAAGGATTTTACAAATATTGTTTCATTTTATCCTCACAACAGCCCTCGGCAGTAGATGCTACTATTATCATAGCCATTTTACAGATGAGGAAAGTGAAGCCAACTTGCCCAGGGTCACGTAGCTAGTTAGTGTCTGCAGCTGCATTTGAACTCAGGTCTTCCTACCTCCAGATCTTGCACTCTAACCACCGTGCCCCCTAGGCGCCTGTAGTCTAAGTATAAATTCTGGTCATCCAAACATTTTTGCAAAGGGATTCTTTTAGTACCAATGAACTACTCTTGAAAAAAAAACACCAAAAACCAACCATGAATAATAGCTAGCATTTATATAGAGCTTGAAGGTTTGCAAAGCATTTTATATATGTTAATTTGTTTGATTAAAATGTCTTTGCCATGGGCTTGAGGTCTCTCCTTTAATTCATAGGCTCTCTAAAGCATTTGCTACCCTTGGGAGTGTGACTCCACGTGACTGGCCCCTGACAGGCTGCCCTCTGAATGCTGATGTAAAGGGTGGCAGACAGAGCTGTCACGTAGAGAGGGTTCAAGGGAAGCAATCAGAGAGTCCATGGGGCCTGGCACCGAGGAACGGGAAGGGCCAAGAGGCAAATGGCGTCCCAAGAAGGCATGAAGGAGTATTGGAATAAGAGGGCTTCTAAGGAATCTTGGAGAGCTCTCCTCACAATCATCCCTCACTAGCTTGATAATAATAATAATAATTATAATAGCTGACATTTCTATGGTGCTTACTAGGTGCCAGGCACTGTGCTGAGTGCTTTATCATATTATCTCATTTGATCCTTATAATAGCCTTGGGAGGTAAGTGCTATTATTATCCCCATTTTACAAATGAGGAATCTGAGACAAACAGAGATTTGCCCCAAAGTCACACAACTAGTAAATGTTCGAGGCTGCATTTGAACTCCTGACTCCAGCTCTGGCACAGTATCTACTCTCCACAGGTAGTGTGGGACAATGGAGCGTTGACTCTGGAGTCCAAGGACCTGGGTTTGAAACTGAATTAGATGACCTCTAAAGTCCCTTCTGTTGTTGTTCAGTCGTTTTCAGTCATGTCTGACTCTTCATGACCCCATTCGGGGTTTTCTTTGCAAAGATACAGGAGTGGTTTGCCATTTCCTTCTCCAGTTGATTTTGCAGATGAGGAAACTGAGGTAAATAGGGTTAACTGACCTGCCCAAGGTCACACAGCTAGTAAGTATCTCAGCCAGATTTGAGTTTAGAAAGATGAGTCTTTCTGACTCTAGGCCAGATACTTTATCCACTGAACCTGCCATAGGCTTAGACAATTGGGAAAACCAATGTATCCTCTGAACCTATTTTACAAATGAGGAAACTGAGGCAAACAGAGTCAAGTAACTTGCCCAAGGTCCCACAGCTAATAAGTGTCTGAGGTCAGATTTGAACTCAGGAAGATGAGTCTTTCTGATTGCAAGCCACGCGTTCAATCTACTGCCATAGGCTTAGGCAACTGGGAAAACCAATGTAAGGTTATCATGGTAGAACATGGTCAATGAAAGGGTAATGACAACTGTCCATCTCGCTATGTGTGTTCACACTGGATTCATACATATCTACTTATTGGGGGTAATAATAAATCCACTTGTAGATCACTTTAAGGTTTACAAATCTTTTTCTCTGAAGCAATTCATGTCCATGAAGTGGACAGTCAAATACAATCATTCCCATTTTCTAGATGAGGCAACAGAAGCTTATGAGATGTGAAGTCATTTAGCTATTAAAGGCTGGAGGCAAGATTTTCAGCCCTGGTCTTTCATGACTCCAAGCTGGGCTTAGCATTTTATGCTTTACCAAACACCGTCCTTACAACAACCCCATGGAAGCCAGCAGGGCAGTGATCTGTGATCTCTCTCTCTCTCTCTCTCTCTCTCTCTCTCTCTCTCTGTCTCTCTCCTGCCCCACCTAGCTGTCTTAGGAGAGATGAATAAATTGAAGTTGTCTATGACATGAGCATTAGAGGCAATATGGTATTCTCAATAGAAGATGAGCCTCGACATCAGGACAACCTGGCCACGTGTCCTTCCTCTGGGTTTTACTGGCTGTATTACCATTGAACCTCTCAGTGTCCTCAGCTTCAAGAATGGGAGTTGCAGGTAAGTTGCTGGATCAGTATCAGTGAAGCAAGGGCAGCAAAGTGGTGCAGTGGATAGAGCCTTGGGCTTGGAATCAGGAAGACTCATCTTCATGAACTCAAAGTCAGCCTCAGATATGCACTAGCTGTGTGACCCTGGGCAAGTCACTTAACCCTGTTTGCCTCAGTTTCCTCATCTGTAAAACAAGTTGGAAGGAAATGGCAAACTACTCCAGTAACTTGGCCAAGAAAACCCTAAATGGGGCCATGAAGAGTTGCACACAATTGAAATCAACTGAACAACAGCAACAAAAATCAGTGAAGGGAGCACTTCACTGGGGGATCTACTACTGGGGGGAGAGGGTCACTAGAATGAGGAAAGTACAGGCCCAGACATCACTACTATCACTGCACCCACAACAACTGAGGCTTGTAGGTTGCCAATAAAAATGCTTAAAAATGAATGCTGGAACCACAGGGCATCTGTATGGGGGGGACAAAGTAGGGGTGGTCATGGATATCATTTCAGCAGCCAACAAGCAAGAACTGAATGTGTAGCAATGACTGAATGTAGTAATATAGTGGGAAAAGTTTTCACCTCTGACTCCAATATTGATGTGACCTCAGATCAGTTGCTTCTGCTTTCTGGGGATCTATTTTCTCTTCTGTAAAATTAAGGGATAGAACCAGATCAGAGATTCTTAACCTGCAGTCCGTGAACTTAAAAAAAATCTATTTTTTGAAAACTATATTTCAAAATAATTGGTTTCCCTTATAATACTACATATTTTATTTTATATATGTGAAAATATTCTGAGAAAGGGTCTGCAAGTCTACAGAGGGACCAAAGACCTCAAAAAGGCTAATAACTCCCAGAAGAGATGATGTCATAGCTACCATGGGGGATGCAGACTTTTATTAGTCATTATTATATTAGTCATTGTCCCTACCCTCAAGAAGATTACAGAATAGCTGGGGAGAGAAAATAAACTCATAGAAAATAATTTAGACAACAAACACTGCTAAACCACAAACTCAAAGATGTCAATATGAGCCAAGGTTCTCTGGTCGGGCTTCCTCGAAGATGTGAATCCTGCATTGGCCCTTGCAGGGTGATGAATAATCATAGCTCTTATATTTCTGGGTCACGTTTTAAGGACTACAAGTCTTTCTCCTCACAGTAATTCTCTAAAGAAAGCTTTATACTAAGCAGGGAAAGCCTTATTTCTCCTCTGGGAAATGGGGCTGGACTGGGTGACCTCCAAAGTCCCTTACAATTCTGAGAATCTGTGATTCTATGATCACTGTTTGAAAGATGAGGCAAGGGGTACTCTGCCCAGCAATGCACAATGAATGTGGCGCAACTGAGAGGAGGTAAAAAGGAGGAAGAACATTCCAGGTCAGGGAGAGAGTACAGGTGGAATAAAAGTTTGAATTGTAAAGGCACAGGTCAGAATGCTGCCAGCTCAGGCAAGTTAGGGAAGTAAGATAGGGCGTGGCCAGATTTCCAAGAGCTTCGAATGCTGGGCACATAAGTTTCCTAGAAGACTTAGCTCAAATGCTATCTCCTATCTCCAGGTAGGTGGTGCTAGAGTGTTTGCCCTGGAGTGGGAAATACCTGAGTTCAAATCCTTTCTCACACTGGTAAAAGTTGTGTGATATTGGGTAAGTCACTTAACCTCTATAATCAGTTTCCTCATCTGTAAAATGGGGGTAACAGTAGCATCTAATTCACAAGGTTGTTGTGGGGATCAAATGAGATAACATATATACAACACTTTGCAAATCTTAAAGCACTATAATATTGTTATTATTTCTATATCTTTTATTTTACTAGTTATTTACATGTTGTCTCCCCATGTAGAATGCACCTTTCTTCAGAGCAGGGATGATTTTTGCCTTTCTTTATATTCCTAGCACTTAGCACTGCCTGGAACATCATAAGCATCTAATATATGCTTTTTTAAATGACTGATTTAATGACTAAATCTATGTCTTGGCAATAAAGCTTTGAGTTCTGCCTTCAAGCTACCAACATTCATTGAGAACATACCAGCTTTTAAAGTTCAGCCTTTTTTTTTTTTTTGCCCTGCTTTTTGAAAAAAAAAAAAAGTAAACCTTGATTGTTTTCTGTTTGCTTTCCACCCTCATGATTTCCCTAGCCTTTGCCTGTGTCCCAGCACTGCCTTGGAACCTGGTCCCCATCTGTCCTTGTCAGGTTCCTCCAAAAACACCCCCTCTGGGAACCTCATCACAGAGGGGACTTGCCTGGTGTTCCAGTGTGGGCTTATCTCTCCCCTCCTCTCTATTAACTGCCTCAATCTAAGGGGCCTCCTACAAGAACCTATGGCAATGTCATGTTTCTGTTGGCATTCAACATGACCAGAGGAGCCGTACGGCTCCTAGCTCCTAGCTCCTAGACCTAGCCGCTTTGCCAGATCGGTAGAACTCATGCCTCGGGGTTAGAAATAGTGGGCTGTAACATGACTGTCTCCACACGTGCTGTTGTCAGGGCAACAGAATGTGGGCCTAAAGTGGGGCTCCGTCACACCTACCTCTGTGCTGTTGCCCTAGCAACAACTCTGAGAAAGCTGGGCTTGGCTTAGCTGAAGCTCCAATATCCAAGGTTACTCTTTGTTCAGAACTCTTCAGAGAACTGACGCTGACTACTATTAATTCGATGAGCCCACAAGAATGAGTTTTAATTACATACACATTTATGAATGCCACACCTAAGTGGTAGGACATATTCAGTGGCCTGAAATGGTAGCCTCACATTCTCATCTACTGCCATTTGCATTTTGATGTTTGATGAAAGAAATCTACAAGCAGGGATGGGCTGTAACCAGCTTCAACTGAATCAGAGAGCTGGTTGTTAAATGTTCAGGGTGAACATTTACACCCTAGAAATCTACATTTACACAAACTGTGCCTGAGGCAAGTTGAGGTTGGAATAGGATACTGTCTGATGGTAGGGATGACAGAGACCCTGGGGAGTCTGAAAGGAGGGGAAGGAAGTAGGGCTGAGTGAAGAAGTGTACTCCAGCCTACTATCTGATACTATTTTAATTAATCATCCTTGATAGCTAAAGTCTAAGCCTTGTTATTTCTATACTTCTGAAGGACAGCAGGTGCTGTCAGAGTCAAGTTCAGAACCCGCCTTCATCTGATGCCCTGAGGCAAAGCTTCAGTCATTGTTACTTACAATTCATGATGCTATACAAACATAACTTTCCTTCCTTCCTTTCCTCCCTCCTTTGTTCCCTCCCTCCTTCTTTCCTTTCTTCCTTCTTTTCCTCCTTCCTTTCTCCCTTCTTTCCTTTCTTCCTTTTAATTCTAGACCATTGAGCCATTTTTTAAACAAGTGACTATTTTAATTCTTTCATAAAAACAAAAACAAGGACCAGAAAATGAGGTTGAAAGAAATGAATTGTTTTTCTTCAGTACTGCTAGCAGAAGCAGGGGTAAATTTAAGAGGGACTAGGGTTTAAAAAAAAAAAAAAGGTTCAGAGGATTCTGTAGCCACTCAATGTATCTCTTGTTGGGAAAACATCAGAGCTGGCATTTAAAACATGAAAAAATGTAGTGTGATATGTTATTAACATATAGCAGGGGCCAAACCACAACGCGTGTGTGGAGCTGGCTTGGTGCTGAAGGACTTGGCACTTTAAGGTCATGAAGAGATGATTCCCTTATTGGTCCTTTGATCCATGTGCCGGTGGCAGGGGGTGCTTGTTGTCAACAAGGACTGACCACTGAGCCAGGAAGAGCTGCCCACTCAGGAGACTTGAAGAGGAGAGACACCTGCTGGTTTTGCCCTCTCTCTGGAGCATGTTGGATGGTGCACTATATCCGGGACTTTCCATGAGGGGAAATGGGAGATTTCCTCCCCCCCTCCCCTGGCAGCAACAGTGTTTACACACGGAAGCAAGAATATGTGCTGCCTAGATGAGCGTAAGCCTGGACCCTGGGACCCTGGTTGCCTCTTCTTTCTTGGTATTTACTCCCCCTACCCTCCGAACACAGATGACTGAACAGTGATGCTGAAATAGGTATTTCCATCTTTGGAGACAACATCAGAAGTTCAATAGGTCAGGATCTCCTGGGTCCTTGGGTCCCTCCAATTAGTGCTGACTGCGTTGTAGCACCCACTGAAGCCACTACATAGAGGAGAAGAGGGAGGATGTGCCCAACTGGTGGCTGCCCCCAAGCCCTCCCAACATGTGAATGCCCCCAAGCCCTCCCA